>NC_090924.1:583965775-584223827 GCF_040938575.1 Ambystoma mexicanum
AATGGCTTTTAACAGAGTAAAAAACAATTGCTCTGATCGTGATGTGACCTTCACAGCCAGCTCTGCCTACAGAGAGGAGCGCAGGAGTGATGCATCCTGTCTTTAGCAGGAAGGTTAAGTATTCCCCCAACGCAGACCAAGACTAGCAATATTCGGGGCAGAGGAGGGGTGGGCCACCCCACACCTTTGGGGGTGTCCGTCATCCTAATAAGACACCCAGCCCACTGACATGATCTATTCAACAGAAGTAAACATGTGGCAGGAGTAATCTCCTACTTGTTCTTTTCCCGGCTTCTCTTTCTTTCATTAATACTCGCCGGGGAAAGGGCTAGGAAATATGTAGTGCCAAAAAAAACATTTCCCTATAAGGAACACTGGCATAGCGGGGGCCCCGCACCACCTGCAGTGTGGGTTGGGACCCACCACATGTCCTGGGAGGGTGTCCCCTCAGACTTAAAACATTTTTTTTTAAAAACATATGCAAATTAATTAATTAATTAATAGTTACTTTTTGAAGTCACACTGCCTTCAAAAGGAAATTATGTCCTTTATGGTTCGGTCCTTTAACAGAAATGATTTCTTTATGAAGTAAGAGTAACTTCAAAAATAAACCATTTCTTTTTTAAGTTATAGGGCTCTCCTCCACCCCATGACCTGGAGGCCTCCACATCCTCTCCAGATGACGGGCTGCAGCAGGGAGCTGAAGTCCTTGTTCCCTGGACCAACCGATTAAAGGTAAGTAAATGTATTTTCTTTAAATGTGTGTGCGTGCATGTAAGTGTGTGTGTACATATGTATATAATGTAATGTGGATGAATGAGTGAGTCTATGATGTATGGGTGGCTGCCTGGGTGTGGCTGTGTGAGTGTATGGTGAAATGGTGCACACTTAAATGTACAGGTGTCTGCCTGTGTGTGTGTATATGGTGAAAGAGAGCACACTTAAATGTATGAGGGGCTGATTGTGAGTGTGTGAGTGTATGGTGAAAGGGAGCACACTTAAATGTATGAGGGGCTGATTGTGAGTGTGTGAGTGTATGGTGAAAGGGGGCACACTTAAATGTATGAGGGGCTGATTGTGAGTGTGTGAGTGTATGGTGAAAGGGTGCACACTTAAATGTATGAGCGTATGCCTTGGTGTTCCTGTATGGAAGGAATTTGATAGAGCCTTTGTAAATACCCCAAATAGGCATGCCCCGTTCCTGTATTAATGGTAATTCTTTTTAATCACGAGAAAGCTCCAATTTACAAAGCAGTGAGCTTTAAGGAGAAGTATGGCTGTAAAGATCATATATCCCTTGCAAATGATAATGCTGTGTTATTTATATAGCACTTTTCCCTAAATGATTTCAAAGAACATATTTCATATAATATTGCCCAACCGCAGTTGGTACTCATTTACCGCAATAGGATGAAAGGCTGAGTTGTCCTTGCTGGGATTCGAACCTGCATGTCACATACAGATCACAGCAGGAAGCACACAACCTCCTGAGATATTTTACTGGCTTAACAGCTATTTGCATTCTAGGGAAGAAATGAGACTGCTACTGCCTTTCCAGCAGCACCTTATCATAGCGTCACATTGCGAGTTAGGTGGTGTGGTAAAAGTGGCAGTATTGGGCTTGCCGCCACTTTTTTCCGCATCAGCAAATTTAGCATTTCACTACTGAACCTCACTAAAATATACCTAGTTTTACTTAGAGGAAATTTCCTCCACACAAACCCATCACTGCATGCGGTAATTTCAGCAAGTGGTGATATACAATGGCCAATGGGGTCCTAAGGGACACTAAAATGGGGAATAACTGAAGGGTCGACATAATTTATGCAGACCCTTCCTATTACAGTAAATCCATTTGGAAGTAATTCTGTTTACCAGAGGTCATACCACCAACTCTTAACTAGTCGCAGAGCTGAGTGAGTTTAGGTAGTAAACCTTTTTAATTATATTTATTGAGGCAGTCCATGGCTCTACCTTCCTACCGGCAATATCATTAAGTGTGTCAAATTCATAGATGACATACTGATGATTTGGGGGGGTTCAGAACAAGAATTAAGGACAGCTTTTGAATTCTTGAATCCGAATACACATCACATTAAATATGTATAAAGCTCTCTAATGATGAAACCTCTGAGTGGAGACAATTGGTGGGATCGGTGAGACACTCTTCTATGAAGGAGTTGTCTTGGAGGTCTGGGAATGATGGCAGGGAACCTCATTTGATCACCTTATAATTATAATTGTTCCTTTATAACACGCTATAATACCTGAGATTGGTTTCTAAGCGCAAGACCGCGATTCAAACCTGTGTTGCTATGCATTGTCTTGCTTCCAAGACAAACACTTTGCCCCTGAGCTATCGTTCAGGCAAGCCTCCCTCTTAGGGAAATGATTGTGGAAGAGGGCCGATGTGAACCCATACTCTCCAAACATCCCGCTGATTATGGACACTGACATCCTTGGGAAGACAGGCAGAAAGTACCTGGTGGAGGGGGAAATTAAGGGATTAGCGGTTTGGAGAGACCTTTTTGAGGACGACCGAAGGAGACTTTTCACTGACCTTTGTGATGTCTTTGGGATATGCAAGTGGTAATTTCTGTTCTATGCCGGCTTAAAGAGCAGCGCTTGAAAGTCTTGAGCTCTATCAACCAGGGGTACACCCCCTGGCAACGCACTGCTGGAAGGCCTTTAGGCTCTTGGGGATAGCGGCCGGCCAATCTCTATGATTTATAGAATCTCTACTGCATATTAGAACCGCAAGGGAACCAGGTTTAAAAGCTAGGGAGGCCTGGGAATGGGATCTGGGGTTAATGTTTGAGGATGAACAATGGGAAAAGATCGGCAACTATGCGAAACTGGAATCTCGAAACTGCCGGTCTCAAACGTATCCAACATTATGTCCTGCATAGGACGTATTTAACGCCACACAGAATACATAAAATGAACCCAGAGAGATCAGATCTCTACCTACAATATGGAATGGTGGAGGCACCATTCCTCCACATGTTGTGGCACTGTCCAAACCGTGGTAATTTCTGGGTTTGGGTGGTTTCCAGATCAGTTGGCATAGGATCTAGTTGGGTAACTGAACCACCTTTGATTTGCTTAATGGATCAGTTTCCTAGATGGAAGGCAGATAGGCAACTGCATAAAATGGTGGATTTGGCCATGAGATTGGCAAAGCAGTGCATTACTATGTCCTGGTACAACTTCAATGGCCCTAGAATAATGGATTGGCTTAGAAATCTCATCAGTTGGGCTAGTGCTGAACTGGCAACCCTGTTCTTGATTGAATCCATGTATGCAAATGTGGCTGTCTCGCATAGGCTGGATTAGGCATTGCTGTTGGACGGGTTGCTTTACCCCTCTGATGATAAACCCTGTGAAATAATTACATGCAATGGGGATTGATAAGTACTGAATCGTGATAGAACTCGGGCGGGAGGGTAGCCTAGAATTAGGGTGGATGACGTTCTTCCTTATGAAGCACAAGACCTGACATGTGGCTGGGTGGGTGGGTGTGTGTTGAGGGTGGCGGGGGGTGGGTGGTGTGTTTCGTTTTTAGACCAATACATTTTATTTATTTTTAAATTTCAGCTTTATAGAATTTTCAAGAAAAACACAGTGTACTTCATGTACAATAGGATCTGCTAAATGTGGATAAGCAACATTACAACAGGAATACGATGACCTCTGTCATTCCCCCTCCTAATTAGTACGCCCCGCCCCACATAGTCATCATAACATCTGGAAGACTTTCACATGTTCACTCCCACTTGTCTACATTTCTTGAGGGATCATTGTTCTCCGGGACCAGTTTCAACTGCAGTTTGTGTATAGTATCATCATGTTTAAAGAACTTAGGGAGTCGTGACTCCCCCCTCAGCAAAAGGTCAACATGGTTACTCTTCATCCCTGTTGAATGTATTTACCACAAAAATCGGACCATTCTATTTCAACAGCCACTGTGGATTGCCACTGTTAAGAGTTCCATTAAGTATACGTTTCGGGCTGTGTTGATCCATTCTTTCTTTCTTGTTTCTCTCTTGTTGTTGTCTGTTATGTAAGTGCCCTGAGACCTTCACTTAGTGTTGCGCTATATAAGAATGTACTTCATTAGATTCTAGTTCTGGGCGGCAACTCTCTCTTCCAGTGTGCAGCCAAACATGCCCTCCCTGCGCGAAGTAGGCCGTGAACCATTTTCGGTAGCATTATATATTCACCCTCAAGTTCTTGTAGACCAAACAATGTAAACATCAGTGTTTTCCCTCTCATGACCTCGTCTAAGTCCCTAATCCAGTTTAAAAGCTCATCCCAATAGGATTGAAACCACCTCACATCCCCAACACATATTCCAGTAATCGGGCACACACTTTGGTGCATTCTGGACAGCCTAACCAGGTCATATTGCCATATGTGCAACAATTTAATGGGATTCAGTTTATACTGGCAGAACATTGAAGTCTGAAAGGCGCCGACACATTCTTTGACATATTTGGTGGTCAAGTTATATCCTCAGGTCTCCCTCCCAGTGCTGTATCAACCTGTTAAAGATCTCCTTTTTGTCTCCACTAGGGCCTTGTATAGTGAACCAATCAGTCCCTTGGAGCTAGACGTGGTGGCTAAGATCTTCTCAAAGGGTGTATGCTTCCTCTGTATCTTTTCTTTCCAATACCCCTTTCTACTGTAAATATGAAAATACAGAAAGTGTACCCAGTCCCAGGGGCCTCTTCCAACTCTGATATTGTGATGAATCTACTGTCTCTCCACATCCGTCCAACCCTTTCTTGTGCTCATTCAAATCAGGTTTGGAACCTTTTTTGGATTCGGAACGGCATCCCTGACCCCTGGAGCCACCCAAACCAGCTCCTTGTCTCCAAATGCTCCAGATGGTTTCCAGAATGGGGTGTTCCCTTATCCTTCATGATAACTTTGGCCTGGAGTGCACAGCCATTCCCCTACCATAGCTGGCCATAAATTGTACTTGTCCAGACCCACCCATTGTAAGTCACCCTGTTGTTTGAGATGTGAAAATAGAATCCTAAGCTGAGTGACCTTATAATACAGGTGTATGTCTGCCAATCCCAGTCCCGCACTGCCTTTGGAAAGACTCAGAACCTCACTAGACACCCTGAGTTCCTTCCCCTGCTAGAGAAATCATAGAAAAGTTCCCTTAGCTACTTTGAAGTAGGAATCAGGGGTTTGAATTGGGAGCATCTGGAACAGATACAGAATCTTAGGGAGTGCCATCATTTTGGTCATTTTGGTCATGTGCAGCCGTCCCATCCAAGAGATGGTCAGCTTACTCCATTCCTCTATCTCTTTCTCCAATTCAGTCAATAGGGGTGCAAAATGTGCTTCGTACAGACCCTTAAGATCTCTCATGATGTTAATACCAAGGTAACGCAGTGTCCCCAAACTAACTCTCATGCCTATAGATGAGAAGCGCCCCACATCTTCATCCCTGCTTCTAACCAAGGGGAAAAGAACCCATTTGTCCGTGTTAATCTTGAACCCTGCCTTGCGACCATATTGTTCAATCAAACTAACTGCAACTGGCATATAGGTCAGCTGGTTGACAACATGCAGGAGCAAGTCATTCGTGTGTTAGCCCAGTTTGTAAATCGTCCCTACACCCTTAACCCCTCCACTTGAGGGTTCCAGTGAAAGTACGAAGAGAGCCGGGGAAAGCGGGCAACCTTGTCTGGTCCCTCTAACCAAGTCAAACCAGTGTGAGTATCCACTGTTCACCATCACTCATGCCCTCGGGGAGGAGTAGATCGCCATTATACCACTTATGAGTCTCTTGCCCAAACCAAATTTAGTGAGCACTGCCTCTAGAAAGAAGTCCCAATCCCCCCTGTCAAAGGCCTTTTCAGCATCAACAGAAATAAGAGTGGGGTCCACAGGCGAGCCTTGACCGTTTATCAAATGCAGCATCTTCCTCATAGTGTCTGACAAATCCCACCTGTTCGGAGTGAACCAATCTTGGTAAATGTACCTCCAATCTAGCCGCAAAGACCCTAGCATAAATCTTAGCATCTACATTGAGGAGAGAAATTGGGCGGTATGACCCAAAGGACTGAGGGTCCCTGCCCTCCTTTGGTATCACTGTAATGAGGGCCCAGTGAAATGAATCTGGAGCTCTACCTGTCTCCATTACATCATTGAAGAGTAATGTCAGGAAGGGAAGCAGGACTGACAACATTTTTTTATAAAATCCTGAGGTGAAATCATCATCTCCAGGCGCTTTCCCCAGCCCGGAGGCACCCTATAGCATTCTTAATTTCTTCGCCAGTGATTGGAGCATCCAAGGCACCCGCTTCATCATTTGTTTTACAACGGGAGGCACAACTCACCTATGTAATCTTTCATCTCTGCCATAGCGGCAGTCCCTTCGCTCATGTACAAAACTTCATAAAACGAGGAAAATGCCTCCTGGATCCCTTCCATGGAACCTCCCTTGTCTCCTGCCTCCCCTCTATCTCTGAAACCCATCTCTCTCTGCACATTGTCTCCTTAACCTCGCGGCCAGAAGAGCGTCCGCCTTATCTCCCTTTTCGTAAAATGTCTGTTTCAGAAACTGTAAGTTGCTGACTATCTTCCCCTCTTCCAACAGTTTCAATTCCTCTCTGAAGACCCTAGCCTCCAGAATGCGGTCCTCCCTCCCTCTAGTGGACGACTGTGCAAACCTTTCCAATGCACCTCTTTTATCCCTTAGTCCTTTACCGTTAAGCATACGTTCTCTCTTTTTACGGGCCCCCTCTCTGATCAACATACCTCTCCATGTGGCCGTCGCTGCATCTCACACTGTCCCACCTCCCCAGTGTCATTGATGAGGAATAATTCTTTGATTCTATTCTCCATTTCTTCCTTGAACACCAGGTATTTCCACAGTGACTCATTGCATCTCCATTTAGAGTTTCTAGGGCACAGACCACTCCATCCAATGTCAACTGACACCATATTGTGGTCCGACCAGCTACCCAATCCCTAATCCCAATGGCAGATCCCATAAGTCTCTAGAGATATGCAGGTAATCTATTCTAGTAAAAGTACCATGTGGGGCGGGGTAGACGGTAATCGCCCGTTCCCATGAGTGGGAGTGCCGCCAAATGTCCCACTGCCCGTACAGCTCCATAGCCGCTCAGAGCTCCATTCTGTCTTGTTTCTGGGATTCCTGTTCCCCCGAGTGCTTAGCCTGCCTGTCCAGACTGACATCCATCCAAACATTAATATCTCCACAATCTATAAGATGTCCCTGACCCTCATTCATTAATTTCTCTAAGGTTCTTTGCAGGAATCTCTTCTGACCCTGATTCGGGGCATACATTTTAGAAAATGTAAACCTTATTTTCTTGATCAGCCCCAAGATCAACACAGCCCTTCCCTCTGCGTCCGACCACACCTTCGTAACTTCCGCCATGAGTCCTCTACGGACCAGAATCCCAACTTGCCTTTCTCGTTATCCTTGAGCCCCAATATTCGCATCCGACGAGACCATAAGGGATCCTACGTTCGTCGCCCCTCTGATACCTAGTCTCCTGAAGGAATAAGACATCAAACCCCGAACTGTTAAATTCCCTTGCTACAGAGGACCTCTTGATAGGGGAGTTGAGTCTCTTGAAATTCAATGTGCATACATGCAAACTGTCTCCCCTCATCCCGTCTCTCCCCTCAGCCATAACTGAAACTTTTACCCAAAGCAAACCTCTGAATAAATGTCAACCCCCAACAGTGTGTTGATTAACTCTATGGGTGAGCATTACAAGAGCCATCATGTAAGATCTAAGTCCCCATCTCCTCCCCTTTCCCTCTCCTTCCCCTGTCCATGCACCCAAGATGCTCGGCCCCTCCCAGTTACCATCACTAGGTGAGTGCCCTATCATCTCAATCTCTGGTGCCCCCACCCCAGCCCCATAAATTCAACAGAGACAATACCAACAGAACACTTTTTCACATTTTGAGAACCATCTGAACCAGCTCTAGAACTCAATTTCACCCCCCACCCCAACAACAGGCAAAGCCCACCCCTCCCTTGTGAGTCCTGCCGTTGGTCTCGACCATACAGAAAACTTGCATAGTGACCTTTGGTGCCTCCTCCAGGAGTGTGTTCAGGATGTATTGGGAGGGGATGTGTTCAGCTTCCTAAATTTCCTTGAGCCTGGGATTCTTCTCCTATTCGGGCCCTTAATGCACCATTTTCTGTCTCCTTCGATCTCCCCTTGAGGACCCAAGGTCGATTCTTCACCCCTGAGTAGTTCTGCTGTGGCTTTGTTTATTTCTTCTTCTGTCACCAGCCACTCCTTATACCCCTCGAGCTCAAAGGAGATCGAGAACATGATTCCCCATCTGTATAATACACCTTTCTCATTGAGCCATTTTGCCAAGGGTAGACACAACCGCCTCTTCGTAAGGGTTAGGGAGGACAGGTCCTGAAACATAGTAATTCTCACCGTACCCAGCATCACCAGCCCCCTAGCCTTTGCTTTACCCTGGTTCTTGAGCCTATCAGGGTAGTTGTGGAAGTGCGCCAGGACCGATCTCAGACCCCCAGCTCTGTGGACTCTCTCAATTTTTATTTTGTCAAACGAGTCATATTCGAAAAGGAGTTTTGTGATCTCATGCATTATTCTCCTGAGGTATCATTCTGTCTCCTCATCCTTTTCAGGTACCCCAAATAACATGAGGTTGTTCCTCCTCTCGCGATTTTCAAAGTTATCCATTTTTAACACAATCTCTGCTTCCCTCCTCTACATTTCAAACATCCTCACATCTATTTGGGTCTCCATGGTGTCCAGGGAGGATTGGTTATGTTCCACCTCCTGTAGGCTCTCCTCCATTTTGTCAAGTGTAGTGTTGGTCTTGTCGACTTTACTGCCAATATCGGCCCTCATGCCCTGTATTCCTTTGAGTAGTGAGGCAACGTCCTTCTTAGTTGCCATTGAATCCTCCCCTCCTGCTGCCATTGTTCTACCTGCGTTGTTGTCTGCACCTTCAGGCCTGCAAATTCAGCCAACAGAAATCTAGTCGGCATATAACACCGGGCCAAGGTGGCGCAGTGGAACGAACAGGTCACACCGGGCACTCCCTCCATCCGGGTGGGTGGAACACTGGTAAGGCTCTTGTGGCTCAGCTCTGTACGAAGGTCCCAGGAGTGACCCACAAAGCAGTTCTCTCTTTACCCCAACTTATGGGCAGATAAAGTCCTCACAACTTGTGGGATGTGGGTAAGCCCCTTTTGATCTCAAAGTCGGGCTCCTGGGGGCCCCTTCAGGTTTGCTGGGTGGAATGAATCAGTGCCAGTGCATCTTCCCTTGGGCACTCCACGTGTCCCCCTTCACAAGAGTGTCACTTATGTTAGGTTAGGGTTCGGGCTGGGGTCCTCACCTACCCTAAAGCCCCCCAGTGTGGAGGCACCCACTTGTGTACAGTGATTCCTCGAGATCCACTTCCTCCTGTATGTATCTCCGTGGCCTTCAGGTTTTTAAAGGTCAGCCAGCACGGGGACCAAGTGCTCAGTCCTTCCCCTCCTCAATTCCAGCTTGGGCCCTGCTGACCTCAAGTAGCCACCTTCAATTCCTGAGCTTCTTGACACCCGGACCGGCGAGGCAGGCCCACGCCCCAATTCTGGGATCCCAACCTCCCCAGCAGCACCTCTCTAGTCCCCACCAGTCAGCCTGGCCCCTCACTGCGGGCCGAGTCTGCTTCTCACAGTCAGGCCCCAAGTGAGGGGGACCACTGTGGTCTGCCGCTTCACCCCCTTACAGCTTGTGGAGGCTCCAGAGTGCCTGCCCGTGAGCTTCCCTTGGCAGGGCCTCAAATGGACTGTGGATGCTCCTTGGCTCCCACGCTTCCAATCCCACAGCTGGGACTGGGCTTCACCGGTGCAGATTGCACTGCACAGGGCAGTGCGCTGTTCATGACCACATATGTAAGACGAGCACACCAGACTCCCCTGCTGCATAAACCCTACCCGTTCAGAAGAGGGGGGAGTCGAGACCTCTTTTACAGCACAAAGTCACTGGAACACTTCCTCCATTGCCTGTATGCCGTTCTCCGCATGGGCCCAGACCGCTCAGACCGCTCACAAGTTTCTATGAGTTTCGAGCAGGATGTACCCCGTTGGGTCAGAAGTCCACCTGCATCAACGTTTCCAGTACTTGGGGGGCGTAAGTGGGGGCACACATTCTTTACAGGGGCCTGGGTAATGGAGGAGCACAAGCAGGCGACTTTCATCAGTGCACCCCCTGGTGGCCAGCCAGAGAAGTTATCTTTCAATTTCATCTTTGGTTTTCCTTTTTATTGTTATTAGAAATCATCATAAAGTATATGGTAATTTGGTTGCTATGTTAAAATAAATAAATAGATGAAGAGTCTGATGGTCCTATTTTATGGTATTTATTATGTCAACTTTTCTCTCTGTATTTATCCATATTTATTTTGTAGTCATTCTATCTGTATTATTCCACATTTATATTTGCTCTGTAAAAATATGTTGCAACTAGAATTTTTCTGCATTCATTCAAATTGAAAATGTAGTGTTGTAATGCCTGTAATGCGGTTTCACCTTAAAAACAAAGAGCTGCTCCTCCTGCTGACGACTTTACCATTATTGGAGCCCCTTTAAACGGCTTCAAAGAGAAATAAATAACTTTTTTAGTCTTTCCACTGTGTTACTTTGCACAGCCATAGGCCTGCAAGGCATAATGACTCCCTGATCCAGAAATGTGTTACTGTCTGTATTTTGTGTAAAACTCAGTAAAAGCTAAAAATTGGGAGACTAAATATAAGATTTTTTATCACAAAAAACGAATCACTTTTTTGGACTTGAAAATATTGATCATAGAGAATCATATTGAGACAGAATCATAAGAGAAAAATACAGAAGCAAATACAACACTCCTGGTTTCATGCTGCCACAAACAACGTTTTATTAGAAATTGTTTTTTTAAGAACTGAATATAATTTGCCAAGTTAAAAAGTGATCAGTAAACACTGGATATTTTATTAGCAGATCGAAAATGTTATGCATTTATAGATAATAAAACAAAAACTAATATTTTGAAACACAAGTCAAAAAGAGAATAACCAGATATGGGGCTGCATAAACATAAACAGTGTTTGCTGAATCACTAAAAAATGTAACATCCAGAAGAACACTTTGAAGAAATCAGATTTTGTGGCATAGATAAGAAACATACACATCCACAAGGAGGTAATAGAGGAAATACACTGCATCAAGAAGACAGAAGGATAATTTTCCAATTTCAAAGTACAGTATATAGTTTAAATAAATATCATTAGTTGAATTATTTCTTGATGTTAATAGATCAGTATTTCAATGCACAGCGGATCTGCATAGTATGTGGAAAATACATTCAGGGTGAATTCATAGATATCAGCGCAGAGGCAGCGCACGCGAGCAGCGCAGAGAGCTAGTGTGAGCCAGCGTGCGCCAACCGTGTGCGCTAAACAGCATACTGGCGCACCGCGTATTCATGGAATATCCAAGCCATTTTGAGCGCTGGCGCAGAGAACATCCCGCACCGCCAGTTACGCCCCCAAGAACGCCCCTTGCGCAAGGATAAGGCATTATAATCCCCAATGCAGCGCAAAGGGCCGTGCTAACCCTGCCCCAGTTCACAGGGCTGGGACAGTGCATTTGGGGGGTGCGTGGGGAGATTCAAACGCGATCTGCCTTCTGCGAGTGGGGTATGTGTATTCTGAGGGGTGCGTGGGGAGTATCACACGTGATAGGCCTTGGCCGAGCGGGGTACGTGTATTTCGGGGGTGTGTGAGGACAATCACACGCTATAGGCCTTGGGGAGCGGGGTACATGTATTTGCGGGGTGCACGTGGAGTATCACACGCAATAGGCCTTGTGCGAGTGGGGTACATGTATTTCGGGGGTGCGCGGGGAGAATCACACGCGATAGGCCTTGGGAAGCGGGGTATGTGTATTTCTGGGGTGCACGTGGAGTATCACACGAGATAGGCCTTGTGCGAGCAGGGTACGTGTATTTCGGGGGTGCACGGGGAGAATCACAAGTGATCGGCCTTCTGCGAGTGGGGTACGTGTATTCTGAGGGGTGCATGGGGAGAATCACACGCGATAGGCCTTGGGGAGCGGGCTACGTGTATTTCCGGGGTGCACGTGGAAGATCACACGCGATAGGCCTTGTGCGAGCAAGGTACGTGTATTTCGGGGGTGCGTGTGGAGAATCACACGCGATAGGTCTTGGGGAGCGGGGTACGTGTATTTCCGGGGTGCACGTGGAGTATCACATGCGATAGGCCTTGTGCGAGCGGGGTACGTGTATTTTGGGGGTGCGCGGGGAGTATCACACGCGATAGGCCTTGGCCGAGTAGGGTACGTGTATTCTGAGGGGTGCGTGGGGAGTATCACACATGATAGGCCTTGTGCGAGCGGGGTACATGTATTTCGGGGGTGCTCGTGGAGAATCACACGTGATCGGCCTTCTGCGAGCGGGGTACGTGTATTCTGAGGGGTGCGCGCGGAGTATCACATGCGATAGGCCTTGTGCGAGCAGGGTACGTGTATTTCTGGGGTGCGCATGGAGAATCACACGTGATAGGCCTTGGGGAGTGGGGTACGTGTATTTCGGGGGTGCGCGTGGAGTATCACACGCGATAGGCCTTGTGCAAGCGGGGTACGTGTATTTCGGGTGTGCGCATGGATAATCACACGCGATAGGCCTTGGGGAGTGGGGTACGTGTATTCTGAGGGGTGCACCTGGAGTATCACACACGATAGGCCTTGTGCGAGCGGGGTACGTGTATTTCGGGGGTGCGCGTGGAGAATCACACGCGATCGGCCTTCTGTGAGCAGGGTACGTGTATTCTGAGGAGTGTGCAGGGAGTATCTCACGCGATAGGCCTTGGCCGAGCGGGGTACGTGTATTCTGAGGGGTGCGCGGGAATATCACACGCGATAGGCCGTGTGCGAGCGGGGTACATGTATTTCGGGGGTGTGCATCGAGAATCACACACGATAGGCCTTGGGGAGCGGGGTACGTGTATTGTGAGGGGTGCACGTGGAGTATCACACACAATAGGCCTTGTGCGAGCGGGGTATGTGTATTTCAGGGGTGCGTGTGGAGAATCACACTCAATCGGCCTTGTGCGAGCAGGGTATGTGTATTTCATGGGCTGCGCGGGGAGTTCAACACACGTTTTTGCTGTCATGGGAGGGGTACGTGTATTCTTGGTGTGCCCCAACGTGAATTGGCAGTGTGTGTCCTCCCAGGTGTGCCCTCTCCCCCCTCCCCAGGCCCAGCAGGCAGCCCACAACACAGGGCACTACCCTGCACCCCTGGCCATGCCCCGCAGGCAGCCCATCCACCCTGGCCATGCCCGCCAGCCAGCCCACATGTCACCATGCACAAGTGAGCACCGACATATGTCCCCCTGCACCCCCACCCACCCAGCAGTGACAGGCACCTGCCAGCAGACCCCGACTCATGTCCCCCCACCCACTCACCCACCCAGCAGTGACAGGCACCTGCCAGCAGGCCCTGACCCATGTCCCGCACCCACTCACCCACCCAGCAGTGACAGGCACCTGCCAGCAGGCCCCGACTCGATATCCCCCCCCACATGTCATGACGATCCACAATCATGGGCCTTATGGCCACCCAAATGACACCCCAGAGTGCTCGACACATGTAGGAACCCTCCGACCAGGACCCCTCCCAACTGTGCCACGTTGCCATGCAGCTCTTCGTGATGGCGTGCGTGGTCCCCACAGGAAGCACGCACATCATCACGAATGACACACGTGCGCAATGCGACACCAATCAGGATGGAAGCCATATGGTCAGGGGTTTCCTCTTCCGCAGGTAGTGGAGTGCCAGATGACGTGGGCCTCCCCCCTACCTGCAGACGGGCCTGGGACGGGGCATCCCTGCTGGTGCATGGTGGTGCAGTCACAGGGTCAGGGACAGTGACATGCACAGGCCCCTCTGCGGCGACCTGTGCTGCCTCCTGTCCCGGGCCCTGGACTGCACCACTTGCACCAGTGGTACTACCCCCACCAGGCCCCATGTGCGGCTCAGTAGTGGCTTCCTCCTCCTCTGTGTAGACCACCAACCTGGATGGCTCCGCACCATCTTCCGCCATTGCAAGCCCCTGTGGGGGCTCACCCGCCCTTCCGCTGCAGCTGTAGTGGCAGACGCGGCACCAGTCCCCTCACTCCCGGATGATGGCAATTCCTGGGAGGGTGGCTGGGCCTTGCGTCGCCGCCCGGTGGAGGCATCCCCGCCGCTTTGCTCCACAGCGCCGTCTTCGTCCTCTTCTTCACTCAACACTGCGTAGAAGGAGACATACAACACAAGCATCAGGGTACTGTACAATAGTCCCCTAGACAGGAAGCAATAGAACATGAGTGGCACTGTCATACGTCACTTCCCTCCTGTCCCTCCACAACACATTGGTCAATGCAGGCAACACACATGCAGAAACAGGCACGTCGCATGCAATCAACATCAGCATCCATGTACAAGGGCCTCTATTGACATAAATGTTGGCTTCAAACTCACATGCATCATGGCTCATACTGATCCCATGCACACACATCACTAGAGGGTCATGCGTCAGGGCGCGTTCACCACAGACACAGTGGATACAAGGATGACTAGACTGCATAAGTAAATCAACACATCGTCACAGACATGTGTCATGCGTCCATGGCATTTCAAAGTCACACAAATGTTACTCAGACACACAGACATGTACACCATACATGTCCATAACAGCAGCACCCATCTCTCACACCCCATCCATGTCCAAGAACAGAGACAGGCATGCATTCATGTGTGCATTCCGCATGCTGCTCCCCATGTTGCATGGGAAGACATCCACCATCCATGAGGTTCACGCATGACTGGTCTCACATGCAGCACCATGATGTCCCTGCACACACACATCCATACATGGCCTATGTCACACATACAGGCAATTAGCTGACTACCAGCACACTGCAACATGCCCTGTTTCACACAGCAATGCATGGCCACTTACCGCTCAACTCCAGACGGGTCTGCCTTTGAAGGATCTGGGCGTGGAGCGCTGGGTTTATGCGTTCCAGGACCCTCATCTGGATGTTGGTCAGGCTGACCCGGCACCCCTCTGCATCCTCTGCCTTCAAGAGGCGCCGGGCCTTGTTGAGGGTCCTGGACCTGAAGTCCTCCCAGCGCTTCCGGACGTGTTTGATGTCACGGATTGCCACCCCCTCCACGTTGATGGCAACCACTACATCCTCCCAGATCCTCTCCCGTCCTTCCTTGTTGGCGCGCGATGGTGTGAAGAGGGCATCATAATGCCCCAGAACTTGCTCCACCAGGGTACCAACTTCCTTATCAGTGAAGTTGGTAGCCCTCTGCCTCTCTGGCTGGGGGTCGCCAGTGGTCTCGGATGGTGTTTGCCCCGACATGGCGACCCCGAGGCAGGTGTGGGTGGGCAACTGGGTCCTGGGGCTTGGCTGTGGAGCAATGGTATCCCAGTCGGGAGTCTTCTGTTCCAGCAGGGGTGGACACAGCAACTGGACCCCTGCAGATGGCTGACGTGCAGGCACCAAATAGCAGAGCACGTGGGCAGCAGGCAGGCAGCAGCAGATGGCAGGCAGCAGCATGCTCAGGGCTCTGGGGGGCAGGAAAATGGCCTTTTGGGCAGGAGTTGGTCTTCCGTGTGTTGTCGCGTGGCCAGCTTGATACAGAGTGATTTGGCACGTGAAAAAACTGCACATCAGCGTGTAATTTGAGGAAAGGCCTTTAGCGCGTAAGCGCGTCCGTGACGTAACACACACGGGCATTTCCCTCAACACGGGTGCATAGTGAATCAGCATGTGAAAAACAACATGTCAGCGTGCAATTGGAGGAAAGGCCCTTAGCGTGTACATGCGTAAGTGACGTTGCACGTGTGGGCTGGCTCAAAAGGCACGCGTATGACGCCATTTTCTCGTACGTGCTTTTTGTGGAGAGCGAGCAGGTGATTCTTGTACTTCTTGTCGGTTCACATGCGATTACTTCACAACGGTTCCAGTTCGTACTCCCTGTTTACTCAGACAGCGTTCAATTCTTCTTTTGCGGGGGTGTTGCCAATGCGCACATGCGTGTCTTTTTCACGTTCTTTTTCCAGGCAGAGGGTGAGTTGTGCATGTATTTTCCAACTGTGGGTGCCCCCGTGTGTCACGTACCCCTTCAGAGGTCATTGTAGGCTGCGTGTATCATGCGTATGCTTATTTTGTTTCTGGTGCCACATCGTAGTGCGGGTGCATTTTTCCACGCATGTGGTCTACCACGTGTTGCGTGCACATTAAATATTGTTTTTGGGGTGCATGTGCGTTGCTTGACCCGTCATCTTCCCCCAGGGGTCACAGACAGCCTTGCTAGAGCACTAGGGTACGAATTCCATCTACTACCCAACCCCTTTCACCCCAATTGCTGAGGGCAATTGTTAACTGCAACTCCCATAGGCACAACATCAGTGCCATGGTTGGGAGGCGACCAAGCAGTAAGGGAGGCAAAGGTGGGCGTGATAGGGGACATGGCCAGGATGTGCAGGGTGGCCCAAGAGGCCAGTGTGTGGAGGACCAATCAGGGACACCTATGCCCCCCCCCAATGGTTGGGGGAAATGTAGCTGACACCATCCCAGCTCACCCCTTGTTAAACCGCCCCATATTGTCAACTGAACCGGCACAGGATGACTCCCAGGCTGACTTCCGTGTCACCAAGTCTAAGCCGGTGAAAGTTGCTGTCACCAGGCCACGTGGATCTGGGGCAGCAGTGTCATCTGCTGCCCCAAGTAGCCAGGGTGAGGAGGCTGCAGGGGCAGCTGCAGCTCAATCCACCCCAGCTCTAAGTCTCCCAGCCGGGACAGTGTCGGTCCAAGTCCATCAAACCGAGGTTGGTCCTGCCAACATCACCCTGCAGCCAATGCCTGCAGTGAGACCTTTGGTCATTGTGCCTTTGGAAACTTCCAGTGCCCAGTCAACCTGCGCGTCTGCCCCTACCAACCAGAGCGGCGTCAGCCACTCAGGGTCCACACCACCTTTAAAAAAGAGGAAGGGTGCTCTTGCAGAACAGGCTGGGACCCCAGACACAGCTACACACTCCGGCACGTCAAGGAAGCCCAGTTTCAATGACGCCAAACTAGATGCACTTGTGGCCTATGTGTTGGCACATAGCCGCAAAATGGTGGTGACTGCAGGGTGCAAGACTACGACTGTTCAACGTAGGGCCCACTGGCAGACCATCACAGACCGCATTAGTTCCCTTGGATTCGTGAAGCACACAGCTGATGATTGCTCTAAGCGGTGGAATGACCTGAAACGCAGAGCAAAGAACAAGCTGGCTTCCAATCATGCCTCTACTCTGGTGACTGGCAGTGGGTCTCCACCAGAGGACAACCAACTCACTGAACATGAGTCTGTCGCTGGAGGCTTCATTACAGAGGATCAGATCCGAGGCATGGGAGACCTACCAGATCTTGAAGCATTGTCCAGTGAGTGCCCATGCATGTGTCTGCAATCCATGAGTATGTTGCTTGGGTGATGTGTTCTGATTGACTGCCAGGTGAGGCTGTGTAGTCATGACTGGTATGGGTCACCCATGTGGTCCCTCCAAACCATTCCACCGCCTTGGGTTTGGGTATGACAGTATCCCTTCTGACCACAGTTGCCAATTTACACATGATTACTGCAGTTGACCTTCAACTGTCATCTTGCAACAACATTGTTCAAAATGTTTTCATGTTCATTCAGCATTATTGTTTTCATCCTTGCCATTTTTACCACACATTTATTTCCCGTACTGCCACAAATGTAACATACTTCAGTCATAGATTACACCCCACAATGGCCCACATTTATTACCTTGTTATGGGAATGATTTAACCATTCAGACTGATTGAGTAATGGCCTGCACACAATCATTTTTGGACCCTGTTTTAATGTTGAACATGACTGTTGTCTTCTGTCATGTTGAAGTGACCAACCATTGATTTTTTTTTTTTGTAAAGTATTTTATTGGTTTTTTCAAGAAAGTGAGAAACGTTACAAACTTACAAGTGTGGTAATAAAGAAACGATACAACAAAAACAAAAAAAAAACAAAAAAAAAAAAAAAGTAACGTGAGAACAACCAAAACAACAGCAGTCTACATTTAGCGTTAATTATGAGATGTTTGGTGGCAAGTTAAAATTATAGTTCCGATGTTACAGGAAGCGAGGGGAACAGATTCGGGTAATTCCATCTCTGTATCAGTATGAAAAATCGGGTGTTGTAGGACGCTACAGTCCCTCAGGGAGGCTTATAGTCTGCCTTGAAGCGCATGTCACTCAGGAGGGCTTTCCAGGAGTCCAGGGTTCCACTTGTGGCTTCTCCGCTGGTTGTGATCCCGTCTTGCCAGGCCCTGGTTTCGGCAGTCGTCCATCTCGCCAGCTCGCTCAGCCACCGAGCATGGCTGGGGCCCGCTGGAGTCTTCCAGACCATCGCTATTGTTCTCTTGACCAAAATGCATGAGATGTCCATTTGTTTCACCAAATGTTTAAATTTGCCCGGTCTAGGATATATACCTAGTAGGCACTCTCCGGGCGTCCAGTCATATCTTACCATGCCAGCTTCTGCGCAGGATTGTTTGGCTTTGAACCAGAGTGATTTCACTTTGATGCAGGACCAGAACATGTGGATCATGTCTGCCTTGTCATTTCCGCACCATGGGCACGTCGGGGGTATTTTCGGGTTGAATGAGGCAATCCTGTGGGGAGTCATATATGTCCGGTAAAGGACATTCAGCTGTATTTGTCCGAATCTGGAATTCCGGGACACTTTCTTGGGGTAGATCAGTGCTCTCTCCCATTCCTTGTCAGTAAGTGGTGATTCAAGATCTGCCTCCCATTTCGCCTTCAGTGCCTGACCTTTGGGGTTAGGCTTGTCTATGAGTCTGTTGTAAAGTCTGGAAACTGGTCTCCATCCATCTGAGAGGTCGTGCATTTCCTGTAGCAGTGGGTCTGGGGTGGGCTCTTCCGGCCAACTGTTCCACTGCTTCTTAGCAATCTGTTTGATCCTGTGGTACCAGAGGAACTGGCCCTTGGATAGTCCTTCAATGTTCTGTAACGACTCGAAGTCCCTGAATTCCCCATCAGTGAACATGTCTCCCCATGTATATATGCCTGCTTCCTCCCATCTCCTGGGAGTGGGAAGTTCCGCCTCCGACTTGCACACATCCACCATTATGGGGTTATCCGGTGAGTACGGATGTTTCACTTGCCTTATGTGACAGGCCCTGGCCCATATCTGCCTGCCCAGCTTGACAATCAGCGGAGTTTCGGGAGGTAGCCGAGGGGGAAACCATAGAGTTTCTTTGGGGATTAAGTTTGTGGAAGATTGCCTGAGTAGTTCCAGTTCGGCCGATGTGTCATCAGACAGCCACTTCGTAATGTGACTGAGCTGGGCCGCCAAGTAGTAAAGGTGAAGATCTGGGAGTTTTATTCCGCCTTCCTTATGTGGGAGAGACAGCGTGGCCAGTGTGAGCTTGTGTCTGCGCGGACCCCACAAGAAGTCCTTGATGATGGCCTCTAGTGTCTTGAAGAAAGGCGGGCGAACGTAGTGGCAAATATTGGCAAAGAAGTACAGGAATCGAGGAAGGATTATCATTTTGGCAATCGCCGCTCTTCCCACCATTGACAGTGGTAGTTTGGACCAAAATTTGATTCAACGCCGAAGGCCGGTGACTGCTGCTATAGTGTTATGTTCGTGTGTGAGTAGCGGGGTGTGACCCACATTGATTCCCAGGTACCGGAACTTGTCAGGTTGCCACTGTATTCCGATAGGCGGGAGGTCGTCTACTGCAATGCCTCTCAGGCTAGCTAGGGGGAATGCAGTTGATTTGTGTCTGCTGAATCGTATCCCTGAGTACTTTGCATAATTGTCGAGAACTTCTAGCGTTGTGGGTGCGTTGAGCTCAGGGTTCCTCAAGTAGAGAAGTACATCATCCGCGTATAATGAAATTATGTTGTAAACGTTGCCCACCTTAATGCCCGCATCAAAAAACTGTTGGCGAAAGTATATGGCTATTGGTTCTAGGCCCAATATATACAGCATGGGCGAGAGTGGGCACCCCTGTCTCGTGCCCCTTTGTATTGCCCAGGATCCCGAGACAATTCTGCCTGTTTTAACCCTTGCCATTGGCGAATTATAAAGTACCTGGATCCATCTGATGAAGCCCGCACCAAAGCCGAAGCCCCTCAAAACCTCCACAAGCCACTCCCAATAGATAGAGTCGAAGGCCTTGATGGCATCAAGTGACAGTATCGCCAGGTCCTCCTCTCGGTCGTGGGTTTCGGCCATGATGTGTTGTAGTCTCCTGAGGTTGGCCGTGGTGTTGCGTCCTGGGACGAATCCATTTTGATCTTCGTGAATTATGGATCCTACCACTCTAGCGAGTCTATTGGCTAATATAGAAGTGAGGATCTTGCTGTCGTAATTCAGCATGGCCAAGGGTCGATAAGAATCACAATCGGTGGGTGACTTGTGCGGCTTGAGCATTGGAATAATTATGGTCTCTTTCATGGTGTTGGGCAGGATGCCATTTGTGTAGGCTTCTTGATAAACTTCATGGAGGATGGGGGTGAGAATGGGTTCGTAGGTCTTGTAGAATTCGGGCGGGAGACCATCACTGCCGGGAGCTTTGCCATTAGCGAGCGATCTGATGGCCGCTGTCACGTCTTCGGAAGTGATTTCCGAGTCCAGTTCCTCCCTCTGCTCGCTGGAGATTTGATGGAGGCCTATCTCCTCCAATGTTTCGATTAATTCTGCGGCGGGCACCTGGGACTCGTGGGCATACAATTTGGAGTAGAACTTAACAAAAGTCTCGTTGATCTCCATCTGCGTCTTGTGTGTTACTCCTTTTTCGTCCTTTATCTCCGTTGGCAGGTGTTTAGGGTGTTCCCGCTTGCAGAGCCAGGCAAGCAATCTGCCGGGTTTGTCAGACTCGCTGTGGGATCTGGCGGTATGTGTTGCGAAGTCAAATTTCTCCAGTCTGACCCATGATTCCTGACATTTTATACGGGCTGTTTTAAGGATCTTCTCGGACTCTGAGGAAATGTCAGGGGCGGACTCTAGTCTTGCGATCTCTAATTCCTGGGCCTCAAGAGAGGACTGTAGTTGTCTGCGGGTTCCGCCCGCTCTTGAAATGATTTCTCCCCTGGTAACCACCTTCATGGCCTCCCACAGTGTGGACCAGGTAGCCACCGATCCCTTATTGATTTCTACATATTCCTCTAGCTTCTCAGCAAGGTCCTCTCTGAACTCCGGATCATCCAACACTGCTGTAGGCATCCTCCACATGGGAATTGGAGGTTTGGGTCCACGCAGCTGCCAATGCATGGCGAGCGGGGAGTGGTCGGAGATTGATCTCCCCAAATATTCAGTGGATGTGGCCAGTGGAGATTGTTCCTTATCAACAAACAAGTAGTCGATCCTTGTGTAGACGCCATGTGGAGCTGAGTAGTGCGAGTAAATTCTGGCCTCTGGATGTTGCACTCTCCAGATGTCTACCAGGTTGAGCTGGTCGAGTGTTTCCGTCAAGGAGGTGGATGTGGGATTGCTTGGCTGAGGAGGAGGGCGCGATCTGTCCTTGCTTAAGTCCATGACGCAGTTGAAGTCTCCCCCCCACACGAAGGTCCTGCCTCGGTGTTGTGCCAGTCTAGCACTCAACGTGCTTAAGTATGACGGGATTCCATGCTGCGGAAAGTATGTGTTAATGAAGCACACTGGGGTTTGTTCTATGGTGCCCCACATTGATGTATATCTCCCTTCCTTGTCAGAATCCCAGCCTTCTAGCTGGAAAGGCACATTCGGGTTCACCCATATCAGTACGCCTCTCGCATATTTGGAGTAGGGAGACCCCCTCGTGGTCCCATCCCATCGATCTGTTAACTTAGACATGGAGTCCGCTGTAAGGTGGGTCTCTTGTAATAGCGCAATCGAGACCTTCTTCCTCCTGAGGTAGGACTGTACGCGGTTCCTTCTGAGGTATGAAGCCATTCCCCTCACATTCCATGTCATCACAACGAGTTGCGACGCCATCGGATCGGTGTTCTGAATTCGTCTTGGAGTTCTGGACCGCTGGCCCGGTGGCTCAACGAACCACAGGTGGCGTTCTGCGGGCGGGGGGCCCCTGGTTCATGAAGTCTTGTGTCGTAACTTGCCGCCATCTTGTACTTTACCAACATTGATGATTCGTAGACTGCAAAACCAACTAAACTAATAACATAACATAAACTGGTGCGCCCAGCGACTACAACACTGTTGCGGTGCTCAGGCGCTCTCGAGCCGTCTGAACCCATCCGGGAATCGGGCGTGAGCTGGGTCGGGCGGTGAACTGGCCCAATTGGATTTTCTGCTGGGGGTAGGGTTGGTGCGAGGCGGCAGGGCCGTGCGAGGGCCGCTTCCGTAAGTTAAACTGTTGTTTGGATTACCTGCTGGGGTCCGGTTACTGGTGGTGCGAGGAGACTCGGGACTTAATCCTCATTCCGAGGAGGATCCTTGCCATCGGCTAGGTTATTGTCTCCTAGCCACATATTGGCCGCCTCCGGGTTTTCGAGAAATATCGCTCGCCCATTATAAACAACTCTCAGGCGCGCGGGGTACAACAGCCTGTATTTAATGTCCAGTTGGCGAAGCTTCGCCTTGATCGGGACGAATGAGTTCCTTTCCCTCTGCACTTTCTGGGTGTAGTCGGGGTAAATAGTAATTTTTGAGTCCCCCCTTTCAATGGGACCTGCTTCCCTGGAGTGCCGTAGGATGGTTTCTCTATCTTGAAAATTCAATATTTTGGCTATTATTGGCCGTGGATGCGAGCCGGGGGGAGGACGTCTCTGGAGGGATCTATGTGCCCTTTCGACCGCAAAGCCTTGGGTTAGTTTTCCGGCCCCGATCTCTTGTAGCAGAAGGGTTTCGACATAGGATGTGGTGTTTAGGCCCTCTGTTCCCTCCGGGATACCCAGGATCCTGATGTTCCCCCGTCTGGCCCGTCCTTCGGCTTCCTCCGCCCTTTCCTCCAGGAAGGCGACCCTCCTCTTTAGATCGGAGACTTCGGACTTCAGGGTTGTGGTGGCCCCGGACAGCTCCGTCGTGGAATTCTCGACGGTCGTTACCCTCTCCGTCAAGTTGCGGGCATCTTGGCGGATGAGTTGTATGTCTATTTTGAACTCATCAATCTTGGAGTCAATGTGGGTTCTCAGTGAGGCAATGGCATCCAATATCTGAGAGCGATTGTCGTTGACCTCCCCTTCGTTCGGATGAGTGTTTTCGGAGAGGCTAGGTCTGGGCTGGGTGGAGGTCTTCGCCTTGGTCGAGACAAAGGAGTCCATGGTGGCGGCCCTGCTCTTGTTCTTGGTGGCCATCTTGAAGCCGCTGGACGTAGATCGCCGAACATGCAGGGGCAAGTGCGTGCCCCGGGGCAGCCGAGTCG
Organism: Ambystoma mexicanum; assembly: GCF_040938575.1. Classification (NCBI taxonomy): domain Eukaryota; kingdom Metazoa; phylum Chordata; class Amphibia; order Caudata; family Ambystomatidae; genus Ambystoma; species Ambystoma mexicanum. The sequence continues at coordinate 583,989,272 of NC_090924.1, forward strand.
GGGAGCCAAGTGCAGGCGGCCCAAGGGTGCGGTGGTGGTCAGGGGCCCAGCAAAGGGTATTATGTAGGCTCACGCACCTTGAGTTTCAGGGCCCCCGAGTGCTTCGGCTGGAATCAGGTCGTTCGGGTGATGGCCGTGGGGCGGGGTGCTGCTTCTCAGAGGTGGCGAGTTTCACTTTATGTGATGCCATTCACGTGGTTCTAGTTGTAGTCCGCGTTGCATAAATTGGGCCAGCCCAGGGGTAACGGAGTCAGGGGCCTGGGGGCCTGTGCCGATTCTGAACCAGTGTCAGACAGGGGTCGCCCCCCCGGCCATGTAGCCGATCCCCAAAGCGCTCCGTCAGGGGACGCTGGTTCAGGGGCTGCGTGAAGCTGTGCCAGGCGCCATCTTGGATCAATGCGCGGCGGAGGGGAGGGTGGGATCCGGAGCCCACTCTTCCTCACGGGGGCTCCGAAAATTCCAGCACTCGAGTAATTCTTAATGGGGAGCACTTCCCCCGCCGATGCATGCTTTTCCGCTGGCTGCAACCACTCTTGTACCGGAGAAAAAGGATCAGGAAGCGGCGTCTCGGCCGGAGCCCGGCAGATCAGCTTCTGCTCTCCATCGGCTCCAAGCCACGCCCCAAGTGACCAACCATTGATGTATCCAGCTGCCTGCCATCACTAAATCAGTGAACACTGGATTTGTTGCAGCGTGTGGCTCTTGCATGTTTTGTCACACTATTTTGCATGTTTTATCTCATGATGTCCATCTCACATGGATGGGTGACAGTAATTATTTCCTACCATATGGCTGCACTTGTCTGATGTAATATGGCTATGCTATGTGCCATCTGTGTGCTGGCATGTGTCATGTATGTGTATTGGACATGCCACTCACAGGCTAATGTGTGATGCCAGTGCTATCCAGCATGCAGCACATGTGTTGCTTTTCCATCTTGGAGTCCTCAGTGTCTGCTTTTTGCCTCCCCTTCCAACTGATTGACAGTGCATGCATGCCAGGGTTATTGTCATGTGGGACATGTGTAATTTATGTACTGGATCTCTGCCTTGTCTGGCCTATGTGTGTGCTATGGTGCTCATGCCTATTTCCATTTGTTATCTTTCATGTTTTTGCAGGTGATGAGAAACTTGATGCCGTTGAGGAGGAGGAGATGGTGCAGACCCAGGAGGAATCACAGCCACAACCGGGCAACACTGGAGGACGTGGGGGGGGGGTGGTGGGCGAAAATCCATTTGTCCTACAGACCATGTTGTCCATGGGTGTCTCTGGGTACACCTCCGCAGACCTCTATAAATCAGGTGCTGAATCGGACATTGAGACATTTATGCCATCGCAGGTGAGTGTTTCTGGCAGGGATGCTGTTCTGTCCAACCCATCTGCACTGGGGGTAGACCCCTCTATGGGGATTTCAGTGTTGGAATGTCCGCCTTTGGCGGTTACGGATGCAGGGTCACACTCCACAATATTTGCTCCTGTTCCTGGGCCAGCAGATCAAAGGAGGAATGCAGTCCTGCAGCCTCAGGCAGTGCCAGCACAGCAACGTGCAGATCGCCTTGCCCCAAACAGGTGTGGTGCCCGCCAATGCGGTGGCCGTGCGCCACCAGGAAATACTGTGTGGGAGAACTCCATGTACGGTATAGCAGCACAAGAGGGGGCATCGTGTGAAATGATGGCTCAGGCAATGGATAGGGTGGCCACTTCCATTCTCCATTCTCCCCCCTGAAAGGCAGATGGAGCTCCAGCAGCAGGCAACAGACTCCATTTGCCACTCACACAGGGAGGACATATTGGCGTCCAACAGGGACTGACGGGCTGGACTGCAGACTCTGCGCACAGCCATATCTGCAGAGTCCCAGGCCCACAGGGAAGCCCTAAGGTTAGAACACAGGTCTCTCTGAGATACTCTGGGTGAATTTGAGGTTTCCCGGAATTTTAGGTCAGAACAGCAGCTGGAGCAGCTCACACGTTCACTCTCAGCTGAGCTCCAGGCAACCCGTGCGGAGATCCGGGCATCATGCGAGGCCATGCAGGCAGAAATGCGTGCTACCCGTGAGTTGCTGCATGGGGATCTCCGTACCATCATCCTGCAGAATCAAACCTTCCAGACCCGCATGCTTGCTGCCATGGAGGACCATACCTGGGCTTTGCGTGGGCTGCCTCCCATATCACGGCCACATCCTGATGTAGCAGCAGAGGGTGATGACAGCGACGGCAGTTATCCCACTGTAGCGTAGCCGTGCAGGCCATGAGCCCATGGAGGTATTTCTTTTTCTCAACATCCACGCATGTGGGTGTTGGGGTGCACCCTGTACCTCGTCCCTCCTGGGTGGCCTCCCCTCCAGTCCACACATGGCCATTTTTTTATTTTATTTTTTTAAAATATTTTTTCTTTACAGTGTGTTGCTTTGTGTGGCTCCCGTGGGCATCCACTGTGTATTCCAGCTGGGCACATGCAGGTTTGTCCTGTCTTTGGGTTAGATGCTTGGGTTCCTGACACACACACCCCTCCTGCTTCCCCTTTCCATGGGCTTGCAAAGGGTGTGACCAGTGACAGTAACTTACACAGTGACATTGGGCTCCCATGAGTTGTGTGCACAGTCTGTAGACAAAACTGTGTGTTCATCCCAAGTGGGGATTGTTGTTGGATTCTGCACTGCATGGTGTATTGATATATGCTTGTGCATCCATGTCTTTCTCCTTATATACATGTAGCTTCTTCATGTGTTCACATGCCCGTCTCCTTCGCAGATGCAGTTCATTTTGTATGCAGTACACTGACACATTTGCCTGACAGCAACACTCTGCAGTTGGAAGGGGTCGATGTGCTGTCTTAGTCAGGTTGTGAGACTTGAACTACTTTAATTTTACACTGTTATATATTGCCACTGTTTCATCCTGTGCTGCTGTTTTGTGTTGCTGGTAAGTATTTGTTCATGTGTGCTGTTTTTGATTGATTACTGGGAGCATATTGTCTGTGGCTTGTTTCCATTTGGGACAGTGCACTTTGTGACACTTGTGTCATGTGTTATGCATTCATTTGGTTGCTTTCACATTGCATGCCATGACAAGGTGTGTTGGGTAGCTGAGATGGGGAGGGGTTGGGTGACATGCCACTATTTTGATGTTTTTTTTTGCAAGGGGGTAGTCGTTCATGCTGCATGAATGTGTGGCTTTTTTGACACCACATTGGGTGTCTTTAAGTAGCTAGGGATGTACACAATGTAACACTTCCAGGTGAACAATCTCAGGCTGGTATGGTTGTGAGAGTTGACTGTCCCTTTTGTCATCATCATTGATTGTCAGCTGGTATGTGCCAGGGCTGTGTGCACTCCGCAGGGGTGGGATTTTAGGTGAAGTAATTTGCCACTAGCTGGTTTCGGGCTGCCTCACCACATGCCCTTTCACCTCCCATGCGCAGCGGCCGTGCATGTGGTTGGGGATGTGGGGGCACCACCATGTCCACCGCCACACCCCGCCAGGTTGCAACGTTGTGCAGGACACATGCTGCCACTATGATCCTGCACACTACTGGGGGCGCATATAGCAGCTGCCCACCAGAGCGGTCAAGGGAGCGAAAGCATGACTTGAGCACTCCGAATGTGCACTCCACTAGGCCCCGGGTTGCAATATGGGCTGTGTTGTATTTTACCTCGGGTGGTGTGGTGGGGTTCCGAATTGGCATCATCTTGTAGGTGCTCAGAGGGTAGGCAATGTCCTCTGGGGAGGTGATGATCTGACATGCATGCATGTGCAGAGGCATTTATACTCACCAATCAGCCATGTGTCGCCATGCCGCCCAGCTTCCAGGTCACGGTTTAGGGGTGACATTCTGAAAATGAAACTATCATGGCTTGACCCTGGATAGTTGGCATATACTGAAGTGATGATTCCCCTGTCATCACATACTACCTGCACGTTGATTGAATGCCAGTGCTTGCGGTTTCGATATATGTGCTGAGTGGCCCTTGGAGGACGTAGAGCCACATGGGTGCAATGAATGGCACCTAGCACTTTGGGGATGTGTGCCACCCCGTAAAAGTCCTGGACCACGGCCTGCCTTTCATCAGGTGTTCTGGACATGTATATGTGCCTGCGGACTGAGGGGCGTGCAGTCATGATGGTCAACACCTGGTGTAGGCAGCGTGACTGCGTGGCCTGTGACACACCCCCCACTATGGCACATGTCCACTGAAATGAACCAGTAGCCAAGAAGTGCAGTACATTGAGTGCCTTTTCCAAGGGGCTCAGTGCTTGCGAGCACAGGGTGGGTGATGTGAGGTCATCCTCCCACTCAGTCACCAGGTCGAGGATTATGTGTGGTGGAAACCTGTACCTCCCATACACCTGGTCATCAGGCATCCAAAAAAGGCTGGTCCTGGGTAATAAAATGCAGGGACTGGCTTTCCTCCTCCTCCTGCGGTGTCCCACGACCACTGCTGTGAGGAAAGGTATATCCATTGTAACGTCTGAGCTTGTTTGTTGTTTGCACGCACTTTTATGCTGTGCGGGGCCGCTTACGCCTGCTTCCTGCTGGCGTACGTGTTTCCGGATTAGCGCATCTTTTTTGGCACACGCCTTTCCCCTGTTCGATTCCATGAATATGTGTTGTTGGTGCGCGTATGGGCTTTGCGAGCATTTACCTCCTATACTTCCCCGCAATGCCTACATTTTCACGTGTTGTTCCCCATTCCGCGTGTTACGCCCCCTGTTACACCCCCTGTTACGCCCCCTGTTACGGCCACTTTTGTTTTGTGCGCTGCGCTATGTGCGCTTTCCCTGTGCGCGTAGCACATGCCGTTTAATGACTTGTGCGCCCGCGTGCGCCACCCACGATTTTAGCGCACATCTCAGGATTTACACGCGCACTGAATGCCATGAATCAATGTGCACGGTTTTGGCACGCGTGCACTGCGAATTTTACGCTTGCGCTGCGATTTTCATGCTTCCGCTCCCCTTTCCGGCGCACATTTATTACATGAATCGGCCCGTTTGTGTTGCCCTCTTTTAAATTAACAGAAACATTTGAACAACTCAATCAATTGCACAAGGGTGGACTTTACTGCCAGTGTTTTGGAATATGAATACATTATCAACATTGAATAGCAATGCCAATATTGTATGTTTTGTACCTGATAGATGTGTCTTGGCAACACTTGGACTATATTGACCCTAATAAGAGAACATAGTAAGATGTTATTTATTAGCCAATTATGTCGGATTTACTCTTAAAGAAGGATGCAGTATTAATACCAACAATATAACATTTAGAAGTGGAAGGTAGTGGCCAACACGGAAACAAAATAGGGTTCTTTATCCATTCATATTTTAGTAATTATAGATGAGGAATACATAGCCTTTCTAGTTGCCTGGAATACACCACATGTTAAGAAATCATACAGCAAGTAGGTTACTTATTGTTATATAGACCTAACAAATATGATGAGTTATTAATTAGTGGGGATAAATCCAGTCATATAGAGCATACACAATGTAGTGAAAGTGCACATTACAAAATTGTTTGTATGTCACAAATGGATGTGTGAAATGGAAGTGAGTTAGGTAGTTACAGAATACATTCATAATATTCTAAAATGACTGCCGTGAAAGACCTTCAGTTGGTCCTTTTTCTCTTTATCATGCAACTTATGTTTCATTGTATTGCATACAAATGTAAGCTGCCCATTCCATTTTGTATATGTGGTTATGGTATTAAATCCTCTGGCTTTGGCACAGCATTTCTCAACACACCCCGATGATGTATTTTCACATCTTCCTGCAGTGCAGCATATCTTCAGAAATCCTGCAACGCTTGCAGACTTCTCACATCCAAGCTTGATGCCACACCTCTTGGTTGTTGCTCACGAGCTGATGATTTAGAAAGGCTTGAACTTCAGCACAATATGCAGAAGTTCCAGACTTTCAAATGGCAATATTAGATGAGATAATTTTCTCAGCACAGCAAGTGAGGCTCTTTTTTGAATTTTTTCTAAACATGCTTTCTTGGCGAATAATAAACATGAAAGTTGGACTGAAAACTATTTTGTAAATTGAACAGAGGAGAAAAGGAACATGGTAATTAAATAAATTCAGACTCTTACCGCATTAGAAATGGTTTAAAAAACAAATGTTTTTGAACATCGAAATGACAAAAGGAGTACTATAATCAAAGACATTGTGACTCAGAATATCAACAAAAAATGAAGTTTCAGGAAAATGCTTGAGTATTAATCTTTTGTTTAGAAAGAAAACGTTCTTGAAACATCCTTATACTTCATTTAGGGAGATGTATACATCAATCATGTCTTCTTAATCGAACAGGATATTAACGGATTCAGTAAATGAGAGATAGCTATATCAACAAACATAGCACACGTAGATGTCAGTTATGATCACATAGTTTGAAGGGACCTGAAGCACAGGTATGTGCCTTAGGTTATGTAGCAAACATCTAGGCTTTTCATATGGGATACAATATATTACTTTTTGGAATTGCTACAATATATCACATATTAATTTTGGAGAAATGTATGTAAAAGAGGATAAATGTTCATATTAATCTAACTGATTGGCATTTTCTGTTCCCTTTTTCTCTTTTTTCCATTAATCTTATTTTCTTTTTAATGTATTATCCTACCATGATGTATGATATATTATTGGTGTGGACATTTGTATGTATATTTACTACTAATGTACAAAGAGCCCTGAAGAAGCTCAAAGTGGGTCGGGTAGTATTTAGATCCAAAACCTGCTTTGTCAAACACATGCAGGCACAGTGAAAGTGATTGAAATAGTGAAAGTGGTTCAGTTATATTTGTTCTTTAGAAATTGAACAAGGAAAATAAGGCTTTTCTTAGACAGGGAGCCTATTTTCTTTACTTTATTGCTGACTATGAATGAATTATGTATTAGAGTTCAGCTGTTTTTCCTAGTGGTATAGATGATAAAGAAAACACACAAAAAACAAAAATATCTCTGCTTTTTTTGATTTTTGTATAATTTTTACACTAGCAGGTGGAGTGTTGAGAAGCAATTTTCTGCAGTTTACATTGAAATATATTTATCTGTTGAAAGCATTTTGAGTAATATACGATTTTAGAGAGACATACCCCAGTTATCACCTGGTTATACTTTAAACATTATTCTGAAGAGGTTTAGGTAGTCTTCCCACAGATCGAAGTGTGCAGGTTCGGAACCTGTTAGCATCCAGCCCTGCCCTTTAGTTCCCTGTTCACCACCAGTCACACATTATATTCAAGAGCAATATAATTTAAAAGATGCTTCTTTATTGAAATGCATGTTCTTTTGGTTGGGTCTTGGACACAGAAACTCTTTGTTCGGACTTGTTTAGCTCATTACACTGCTTAGATGTCTAGTGGTGCCAGAGACAATGCAGTAGATGTTTGAAGCTTACTGCACGTATGATTGGAGCAACAATTAACTTCATGGCTTGGTAAGCACTCACTAGATAATTGATAATTGGAAGTAGTTGTTATTGAATTGCAGAGGAAAGGTTTAACTATTCCATGCAGGAATCAAATAGCACAGGTTAGGACCTCCTTGATATCCAGCGATATTTTTATATATTTTTTAAAAATACAGATAATTAGTTGAATTGAAACCCTGCATTTTGCATTTCCTTTGAATTTTGAATTGGGTTTTGAGTCACAGCATCTTCCTCACAAATTGCTTTGTATAGTACACATTTGAATATTGTATTGGTGCCCACCTTTTTTTATCCCTTCTATTTAAATTTTGGGTTGAGCTGCTGTGGGGTGAAGGCAGTCCACTGAAATGGTGATGTCATCCTCCTGGAGAGTGCCCACTACCACCTTCGGCCTCCGGCAAAAAAGGTCACAATGTTTCCCATGGCAGATTTCTGTTTACCCAGGATGTAAAATGATGATAAGCCTTGATTTAGGAGCCAGGTGTTGATGGATGTATTTAAGATTGACTATACTTCCCTTCTTACTAAGTCTGGTAAGAAGAAGTTCAAAAAGGATATCTTGGCCTCTAACACTGGTCTTCGTTTGGCGGACACCTACTCCAATGCTTCCTCCAGACAGACCCTCACTGACATCCTCTTTGTCGTTCCTTCGCCAGATCTATGGACTCCTCATATGGTCTCTGTGCTCTGCCTTATGTGCTCCTCTCCCATTAATGGTGGCACTCGCTGGGAAGTTCTCATGGCTTCCTTTGACTCCTCTAAAGACATCATTTATGTCTACCTAAATGGCACTGTCATGGTCCAAGGGCCTCAGGCCAATCTCCTCCTCTTTGATAGGCGCTTCCTTCGCCTCATCAATTTCCTCTCATCTCCTGCTGTCCCCTCCTCTCCCCCTATTGGCTACCTTGCCCTCTCTCTCCTACTCATCCTCTGCCCCTCCTAGGGCTTGTTCTCCTCCACAGGGTGTACCCCCTATCTGTACCCCTCCCTGGAAGGTTTTAAAGGCTGGCAACCTTCTTCATATTGCCACTCTCAACTCTCGCTCTGCTGTCAAACACTCCTCTGACATCTGCCACCTCCTTGAAGAACTAGACCTTGATGTCCTTGGTCTTACTGAGACATAGTTCACGCCCATTGACACTCTCCTCCCTGATGGCTACAAGATCCTCTCAGCACCCAGATCCTCCCGGTCCAGTGGGGGGGTAGCCCTGAGCTTTCCTGAGTGGATTCCTGTCTCTATCATTCCCACTTAGACCTACTCCTCTTTCGAATGCCTTGTCTGTAGGCTTTTCTTTCGCCTACCCATTCTCTTACTGTGGCTACCATCTACCGGCCTCCTGGCCAAATGACCTCATTTCTCTCTGAGTGGGCAGACCTCTCCTCCTCCCTCCTGGCCACTACCACTCAACTCTTCCTCCTCAGTGACCGCAATATACATTTAGTCTCTCCTTGTTCACCTTCTGTACTCTTCCGTGACCTCTGTGACTCCCTCTCCCTGTCTATCCTCCCCTCTGGCCCAACTCAGTCTGCAGAGCACAAACTCGAAGTCTTGATCTCCTCTGACCTCCCCCTCTCCATCCCTCTGACCACTCCTCCCTCCTGGAGCGATCACTCCCTCCCCTGCTCTCATCTCTCCCTCTCTTCCCCCTTAGCCAAGCCTACCCGAACACTGCCACCTACCTTCTCGGCCATCCGGCCCATGAAGAGTGTGTCAGTTGAGGGTTTTGCCGCTACTTTCTCCCCCCCCCCTCCAACTTTGGCTGTCTCACATCCTGACACAGCCCTGTCTCTGCTCTACTGTTCAATTTCTGATACTCTTGATGCTCTTGCCCATGTCACGAGGATCCCTTTGAAGTCCAAAGCCAAGTGCAATATCTGGTATGACTCTGACCTAGCTACACTTAAACGTAAGTGTAGGGCAGCTGAGAGGGAAATGGAGGACTTCTTGTTCATCCTCTGACAAACTGGCCTGTCACCTGCTACAAAGGCAATACCAACTCTCTGTCCTCACCAAAAAGAGAGTCCACATTCAAGCTCATGTCTCTGCGGCATCTAACAACTCGGACGAACTCTTTAAAATCTGCAAGAAGCTGGCCAACCCTGCTGCAGTCTCTACCCCTCCTGTTGCCTCCCAGACTCTTTGCAATGCCCTTGCCTCTCACTTAATTTCAAAAACCCAGGACATCCTGTCCACCCTCTCCACCCTGACCCCTCCTCTCTCCATCTGTGCTTGCTGACCCTCCTTTAGCCACCCCCCCATCCTTCTCGTCCTTTCCTCTTTTCTCCCTGACGAGGTCGTTAGACAAGTCCGATCTATGAAAGCCTCGTCAAAACAGGTTCATCCCTGTTCCTCTAAAACCATCAAAGACCACATTGACACCCTCGCTCCGGCCCTTGCTGCTTTTTGCAACCACTCCTTTGCCTCAGGATCCTTCCCCTCCCCTCTGACGCACTCCCTTGTGCATCCTCTTCTCAAGAAACCCACAGCTGATCCTTCTTGTCCAGCTAACTATTGCCCAATTTCCATTACTCCCTTTCTGGGCAAACTCCTGGAAAAGTTGGCCATCTCTCAGGTTCACCTTCATTCCAATTCTGTTGGGTGTCTCCATGAACACCAGTCTGGCTTCAGAGCTGGCAGAGCACGGACACTGCTCTCCTGAACGGTATCCGGTCATATTTTCGAACACATATTCTCGAAATGCCATTTTTTCAAAAACACATTGCCGATTTTCTTTTTTTAGAATGTATTCTTTTTTATTTTATGTTTTTTTTGTTTAGTTAGTAAAAGAAAGTGTCAACAAAAAAAAACAGGGGTTTGGGGCAACCCCCCCATCTCAGAAATAAAAAAAATTAAAAAATATTTGAAAATGTTGTTTTCGGCAAAATTGTGTCGAGAAAATGCAATTCGAATATATTACATTCGAAAATATCACTATGAACCCATCTGAATATCTGTGAAGATCTGCTCTCCAACCTTGACTTTAACATTCCCTCTGTCCTCATCCTCCTTGATCTCTCTTCTGCCTTCGAAACGGTCAACCTTACCATCCTGCTCAACCGTCTCTGTGAAAACCGGGGTATCACTGATCAGGCTCTGGCCTGGCTGACCTCTTCCCTCTCAGGTCTACCCTCCCAGGTCCAACTTGGATCCTTCCTTTCATCTATCTTCCTCTCTACCTGTGGTGTTCCCCAGGGGTCAAACTTCTCGCCCTGGCTTTTCAACCAATACCTGGCAACTCTCGCCCACTGCATTGCCACTTTCTGCTACGCTGATGACACTAAACTCATTTTCAGGCTTCCCTCTGTCACCTCCTATCCCTCTCTCATCTCTGATTGCCTAACTGCCATTCAAGATTGGTGTGCCGCCAATGATCTTTGTCTGAATGCCAGCAAGACGGAGATCCTCCTCATCGGCACACCTTCAACATCCTTTCCCCTCACTCTCTGGCCGGCCTCCCTTGGCCCTCCTACTACCCCCCCCTTCGAGGCTAATAACCTCGGGGTCATCTTTGACTCCACCCTTTCCTTCTCCGCCCACATCTCCGAGGTCTCTAAAAAGTCACATTTCCTACTGCACCTCCTCAGAGGTACTCTACCTTTCCTCACCTTCCCGCATAAGCTCATGATATCCAAAGCTCTGGTTCTTTCTCTGTTGGACTATTGTAACAGCCTCTTTCTAAATCTACCTGCCTTTACTCTCCGCCCTCTGCAACTAATCCAGAACAGGACTGCAAGTCTTGTCCTTGGCATCAAGCCCTGGGATCATATCTCTCCAGCTCTGAAATCTATCCATTGGCTCCCAGTGGATACAAGGATTAAATTCAAAACCTTCTGCATTGTCCACAAGGCTTTCTGGGGCCTGGGTCCAAAATACCTTCAGCTATCCCTCCGCAAATACCTCCCCTCTCGAGCTCTTTGCTCCTCTACCTCTAACTCCCTCAGGGTCAGTCGTTTTTCAAAGAAACAAGCTGGGGGTAGATCTCTGTCTTCAGCTGGGGCCTCCCTCTGGAACAGCCTCCCTGCCACTCTAAAACTTGATGAGAACCATCTCCGGTTCTGGAAGCACCTCAAGACCTTCCTCTTTTCTTCTGCCTTCGCTCCCCCTTTCCCCTGCTGATCTGTTCTCTCTTGGCACCGTGCACCTGGCCACCCTCTGTGCTCCGAGCCCAGGTACCTGCACACCCCGCCACCCTCCCGCACTGCCTCCGGGCCACCTCTTGCACTGGGGTCTGTATCTGTACCCATACAGACCCCCCTTTTTCTTCCTGCACTTATCAGACTTACCCTGTCTGCTGCCTTAAACCTATCACTTGCAAATTGCTGGCTGCACTACCACTCTTTGTTGCATTTATTATTTATTTATTGTTATTTTTCTGTTTCTCCTCTGCTTCGAACTTTCCACTTGTCCCTCCTTCCACGCACTTTTACCCTCCCCCTCTCCCATGCACTTGCGCGTTCGCAATGTCACTCGGCCTAGTAAGATCGCTGTTTTGATCTCCCTTGTTCCCCTCCCTTGCCTTGTCACGCTCTGAAACACTTGTGTACGAGTGCGATAGAAATAAAATATCAATATCAATATCAAAGATGGGCTCTTTGAAACAATTAAATAACACAGTTTTACATACCTTGTGTATGCTTTTTCTTCTCACCGTACTTCATTTAATGGAGCTTGTTTTGAAGAGATACTGCAGAGGAGGAGCCAAATACCCCTACTAAAAGCTCTGCCCCATGTTGCTTATATGTGGGAACTAGAAATTGCAACATTCGCAGTACCAAGGAGGATGCCTATACCGCAAAAGAATCCTTTAGACAAGGTATCCACTGAGAAAACCTTATATGCATTCACAAAGAAGTAATGGCCTTCTTGAAAAAGTCCCGGAAGAAGTATGAAAATGAATGAGAAAAAAGACTGGTGATGTCACACCAAACAGAACTGATGCACCCAGAAAAGACACAAATGAAGAAAGAATATAGACATTCTACAAGATCTGAGGATGAGGTGTCGAAGTGAAGCAACGTTTCGGGATCGAAACGAAGATGCTTGTGCGAAGAAACACTGAAGAAAATGCAAAGTCATTTTACAATTGTACAGATGCTGCAACGCAAGTAGATTAAATAATCCTGCGGCTAGCTACATGGTGAATAGATAGCAGCGATGCACCAATGTATACTCGTATGAATGCATAGAATCTGGATGTTCCACAATGCACTTTAGCAAACTCGAATCCGGTGAATGGAAAGGGCTTGTGTCGCAGTTGAAAATAGCTGATGGCGAAGGAGAATTCAGGAAAGGCTGGCTGGCCCAGCACCAAGAGTCGAGGACACTGTGACCCTGGTTGTCTGTCAAGAAGCTAAATGAACATGAGAAAGAAACAAACTTCTGTTTGAGGTGAAATGGAAAAACACTGAAGGTGCCAAGAGTTCATCATTTAATAGTATTTTATGCAACAAAAAGCTGAAATGTGGTCTCCAGTCACATGGTCAGATGGAAATAGACTGTGGGTCGAGCTACACCAAAACCAGAAGATAAGACCATGCCACACTCCCTTTTATTCTTAGGCACAGTGCGCTTCTGCAAGGCCAAGTTCAAAGCCTAATTGAATGGCAGACCGCAGGAGTGATAATAGATGTAGGGCTAATTGGGTGTCAAGGCATGACCAGGTCGACCCTCCCATCATCTGGGGTAACCAGCTTGTGTGTTTCTAGCAAGTGAAATATTCCAGAAGGGTACAAGTGTGCCAACCAATTATAGAGGGCCACGTACCAAAGAGCCCTATAGTTTGTGTAAACCAATAAGGTGTCGAGCATTAGTATGAGGAAATGGAGTCAAAAAGGCTACCCTGACCCAAGATGGGAAAGGAGGTCACAACATTTGCAGCGAAGCTAGGTAATGGCTAGCTTATTAAGACAAACACCCTTAAAGACGGCGAGAGTATCGAGAAAAAACAAGTTTATTTAACACTAACACGATAAACATATTTTCAAAAAACGAGACATATTTTCAAAAAGGGTGCTATTGCATTCAGGATGTGCAACCGTGAGCACGTAAATATCTGCTATTTCGTGGGTTAGTAGGCAGAGTGAAAACTTAGTACATGTATTGCTTGGAATCACAATACGATCGTTTTGTCGACACAAAGACTGGTGTTTCTGGTTCGGTGTATTCATTGGTGTTGTTGCAGTGGCTGTACCAGGTGGAGCCGCGCTGCTTGGATGTACCGAACGGTCTTCAGGACTTATACGTTGTTGTTGGAGTCATGATGGTGAAGTGTGTCCATCTAAATATTGTGAGAGAGGACTGGGTTAGTCTGGGGGCGGTGTTGTCAAAGATTTGTATGATTTTCAAGAAAATGAATGCTGCAAATAAAAGGACCTACCGTGGTCGGATAATTATACGTCTGGGTTGAGGTCCAAATTAATTGGCAGGCATCTGCGGTAACGTCAGATGTCAGGAGCTGTAAGTGAACAATTAAATGAAAAAAAGGGTGATTACCCTATTGGGCAACGAATGTTTGCAAATGCCTATAAAGTGATTCGGTGCCGTAGAGAGAACCGCCTGTGTTGAGTACAAGTGGTCGTGCACAGTTTTAGTATAAAGGATTGGCGGTGCTTCCAGTGCTGGTTGGGTTGAAATACCTCACTGCTGATGTGGGGAGCCTAGTAACGGCGTGTGGAACATGGATGCAGGTCAAGTTGGTTTAGCGTACGTCTGAAAACCTGGGTTTAGAACCTAGGGGGTTGAGTTTCGGAGGGCATGGCGGAATGAACATGCGTGGCTGAAGAGGTGACTCGAAAGTGGCGCGCACAGGTACCTGGTGATAGTCGACTGTGGAGCTATGTTGCCTCCTGCGCTCGGTCCAGTTGTTCTGTGGGTAATGAGCTGTGCTCCTCCGGAAAATGATAGTGCGCCTGCGCGATGGCGAGTCGTGTTTTAAAGGCTGCAATGCGCATGTCGCCGAGGTGTTGGGTGTACAGGCGCATGAGTCGGTGATTAGTGTACAGGCGCATGAGTCGTGTGGACGTCAGTCCAGGGTGGGTATTGTACGAGGGTTGTCCAGGCACTGAAATGAGCATGTGGATTACAATTTAATGCTTTATAAAGATACTGCGCTGGTTAGCATCCGACAAGTAAAACATTTGATATTGTCGTGAAGGAAACATTTGGATGTCAAAGGATTGGCAGAAAGTTTCGCAAAAGATTACGGCTAGCAGTTTGGATAGCACACCAGTACATATAGTGCAATTTGACTGTTTATACATATGGTTTTCAAAATGAACAAATTTAACAATTGTAGGAAAACCATTGATTATGGCATTTTGTATAGATGTCAAAAGATGTGACATGCAACAACACCAATGAATACACCGAACCAGAAACACCAGTCTTTGTGTCGACAAAACGATCGTATTGTGATTCCAAGCAATACATGTACTAAGTTTTCACTCTGCCTACTAACCCACGAAATAGCAGATATTTATGTGCTCACGGTTGCACATCCTGAATGCAATAGCACCCTTTTTGAAAATATGTCTCGTTTTTTGAAAATATGTTTATCGTGTTAGTGTTAAATAAACTTGTTTTTTCTCGATACTCTCGCCGTCTTTAAGGGTGTTTGTCTTAATAAGCTAGCCATTACCTAGCTTCGCTGCAAATGTTGTGACCTCCTTTCCCGTCTTGGGTCAGGGTAGCCTTTTTGACTCCATTTCCTCTTTTTCTAGTATACCCACCCTCAGGAGTCAGGCCCCCTTCACAAAAAAGAGGGTTCCGCCCAATTTTTCTCTCAGAGCATTAGTATGATACAGAAGATTACTTGCACTTGGGATCGGCTTAGTTGTCCCCCTGATCTTAGAGACCCAATCACAACCCCCGTCAGTATGGAACGTATAACTGAATGTTCCCTTTAAGCCGATTATATCCTCAAATAGGTTTTCTTAGTTTGCCAAGTAGTATGACATCAGTGGTGACAGACTTTTAGTATAAGATTTTTTTTTTAATGAAATGCTTTGAGAGAAATCGAGGGAGCATCCGTTAATGTCTGTTGTAACTTGCAGTTTTAAATCATCAATAATAAAGCAGCACTAAGTTTTGCCAACTTCCTAAGACGGTATGATTATGGATGTATGAGTAAATTCTGCATCCCCATCCATCTCTAAGTATTGCTATCCCGTCTTAAAGGGCCCCAGGTCCCGGGGTTCAATACAGTTATTTGTTGTGCACTGCAACTCATGAGCAGCATTATCTGCTTTACCTGCTGTACCTAAAATGCCTTAAATCCTCGGCCAAGAGATGAGCATCAAGCTGAGTGAGATTTTTGGCACTGAGTATTTGACTGGCTTCTTACTCTCAGGATTTCTCTCGCATCATCTGCGATCTACTATCACATCCGTGGGAATGAAAAAGAGCGGCTGAGAAGTCTTGTACTATATAATGTAAGAGGTGGGGCTCCTGCAGTGTAACCATTTATTGGATGGCCACTATCAACTCAGGTAGTTCCTTCCCTCCCCGATCAAGGATCGCGCACTAAAACGCTTAACCAACCTGTCAAATACCACTTAGCTTCCTCGCCCTTTGCCACCAATAAACCAGGAACCAGGCCAATGTATAGATGAAGGTAATACCGATTTATTTAAATTACAGAATTAATAATAGCTACACCACAATAACACAAGCCATCCATTCCATAGCACAACACATTAATCACTTATGAAATGTACTTGCATTAATACACTGGCATGTATTTCTTAGTAAACTTTCAGTTGCAACAACAAAACACAGGTTGCATTTTAAATTAGATAACATATGGGATTTCTCTACACATTAACACATAGGAAACTTTAAAAACACACTGAGCCTCATTACGGGTTCGGCGGGTTGCCGCCGGACCGGTGATATTTTACTGGCAACTGAATGCCCGGTGCCACGGCTGATTACGAGTCCGGTGGCCCGGGAAGTCAGGCGTCGGTAAATTGTAAATCCCCATTCCCGTAGAGTCCAATTTGGACTCTAATGGAGTGGGGACACAGAAGCACCGGCTAACGGTGCTGGTGCTTCCGTGACGGGTCTGCCTACGATGGCCGCTGAGCCCGTTTGGGTCAGACCTGTCGGGCAGAGCGGCCACAGCAGGCAGACTCAGAGTTTGCCGATCCGGATACAAAGGTGCCAGTGAGCTTACCACTGTCATTCATTTGTTCATCAAAATTCTCTTTTCACACAGCTCCCACCCCCCCAGGCATCAGTTATTTGTGACACCCATTGGTTCAAAGGCAAGGTTTAGGGACTGGGAATTGGCTTTTTAATTTTAAAGGCATGGTTTAGGAAATGAAATCAATGGGAAACTATGTTTGGCAACACAGCACATTCAAATGAAAGGCGGGGCTTTGGGGATTTGGAATGAATGGGAACATGTGTTTGGGAACACACACATTTAAATGAAAGCCAGGGTTTTTGGGATACTTGTTTTGGGACCAAGGACCCCCTTCTTCTTTAAGGAAGTTAGGGGTTACAGGAAAATAAAGTCACCCAATTACTTTATCGAATTTTAACAAGAATCACCCTGTGATCTTTTCTATAGGGCAATTCATTAATTATTTTCAATCAAATGGGCTAAGGGTCTACACAGTTGCGCCCCCCACCCACAATTTAAGGGAAAGAATTAAGGCAGGTATTTTCCCCAAACATTTGATAGCTTTGAAATAAATCTACTTACATGGGAGCTCTCTTTTCTTAGCTCAGATGTCAGCCAGATTTTAGTACCCTCTTTTGGGGACAGATATGAGTCTGCTCACATAACAGGTATGGACAGCTCAGTTATTCTCAGCAGGGCCAAGTCAGGTTTGGAGGATCTATCCCTCAGACAGGGCTCCCAGTTTTCCAAGCACAAGTCTTGTTCTATTCTCCTTCTTTCTCTCTGTGTTTCTATCTCTTTCTGTCTCTCTCTCCCCTCCTCTGTCTCTCTCTCTCTCTGTCTGTTTTAGTTTTCTAGCCTCTTTTGTCCCTGAAGCATTGGTTAATTCTATTATATAGTACTTATGAAACATCCACATTATGAAAATTCCCACTCATTGGATTGAACATTAATTTTCTCCTCACCTTTCTAGCCTGGTCTCTGCCAGCTGATGGGGCAAGGGTTTCAGGAGGTCTAGATTATGGATAATAGGGCAGGCGAGAAATACATATTTTTAAAATGACATTTAAAGTTGAATTTCTCTCTCAGAAAGTCACAAAATGACAACTTTCTTAAATTTACAGATAACCACCATAAAATATATATTTCCTGATTAAGCGATTTATGCCGGGTCTGGGGACACTACTTTGACCGAGGCATGACCTTCCTGGAGTGAGCTATCATTTTTCACAATGTATTCATACACCCAAACAGTTATGAACACCACACTTCACAAAACACACATTCATTTCACTTTCTATTAGCTCACTGATTTTGGGATTTCTGTCATTTAAAGGACTGTCACAATCCCATTTTATTTCTTGCTCAAATTACACACATTGCATGTTGTTGATATTTACATAGAACTGATAGGCATTTTTTTTGGTCTTTAAAATGAGTCTTCGATGAGCTTAATCGGATGCACAGTTCTCTTTTTTATCAATGAAATGAAGTCCCATGTTATTCCATAGCAATACATTAACATAGAAGTCTTCAGTTTCACATTTCACAAAACCTTGGCAGGTTCATTTCTCCAAAGTCACCTGAGCTGGACATCTGCTTGGCACCATGTTATTCCAGCTTGGCAATTTAGTCCATTAGGCTTGTTTGAAGCTGAGGCACAGTTTATAGGGATTGTAAAAGTAGTCTGAAAGGTCAAGCCAGTATTCTCTTATCTGACCCCTTCCATGTATTCAATCTCCAAAATTTTATTTTTTAGCATTTTGCTGAAAAATACCTAAATTCCTGGTTTCTGGGCTCTGGGGTCAAAGATCCAGATTCACTGTTTAGCAGTTCAATGGGGTGCTGCAAAAGCAAACTACAACCACATTTGCAAGCTGAAAGCAGTGTCTTTTTAAACTCAAAAGATGTTTTTTACATGTCATACATTTTATTTCTATACATTGCATTTGGGCCTTTTTTCCATGGGTAAATATATTTCTTTAATCTAACGTTAAAAAAAATCAGTGTTTATTCTGAATTTTCCAAACATGGGCCACAGTGTCCATTTTAAAATCAAGTAGGCCTTTCCATTTAAATAATGTCAGTTTGTGTTTTGGAAAGTGAGTGTTTCTGTTAGTGTCAAATGTAATATGTCACTTGGCTTCACCTTTAGATGTAAGGCACTAATCCTTTTTATTTTCCAAATGCACCACATTTTCATGTATGGCAGTCCCATGTATCATGCTGTTGTTGGTTTTTCTCAGTCAAAATGTGCCTTTCCCCATTTTACATGAAGTCAGCATATGCAGCAACACATGTCTTTTGGAATCCATTGGGCACATTCAACAGTATTAAGTTCTAAGGCACCATTTTCTTCACCTGGGTTCCTTCCATGTTGGTAATGCTGAGTGAGGCCCACTTTTCACATTCACTAGTCATCAATGTTGGAAAGTAAGTGTTTTAGGCTGGCCTGCATGTTCCAATGGGACTTATCCATCAGCCAGCTTTAATCTTGCAGTAGTGGCCTCTCAGTTCATATCATTATGGGGCTGAATTTCACAGTAGGTTGTTTAACTGCATACCGAGGGGGTAGGAGGGCCCAGGCATGCCAGCCATTTATATTCACAGCAGGTGGATTGTCTCCCTCTTTGTGATATTTAGGTGGGAGATAAGAGGGATACAACACAATGTATGAAATGATTGACACCCTGATTAAGGAGATGATAAGGAAACAGTCACCAAGCTCACATTTCTGGATTTTTGCGGTTTTCTCAAAACTACAGATGAAAAAATCTACTATCCTCTGCAAGCTCTCAATTGGAAATCACAGACTACCACACAAGTCACAGTTGTTTGGTGCTGAGTGCGGACAGGGGCACATTTTTCTATATCCATGTGAGGTATTACTACAGTACACATACGGTACTATAATTGCCAACATGATTCATTGCTTGCTAGTCTGTAAGCACTGGTTTAGTACTGGCTTTTGCTTTGCATTCTGGGACTTGCAGTCTTGGTTTTGTAATGTAGACTGCTGTTACTTCTATGGTATTCCACCAAAAAATTGTCACTGTGTTGTAACATTAGTGGGTAAAAAAAGCAGCCATCATTTGTGTGCAGTGTTGAAATGTTTTGTTTGTTGTTCTTGTAGAACCATCTTGTAGTACCATCTGGTACACAACAAAGAGGGAACTCGATTTAAGGGCTAGATTACACATTGAAGGGGTGCGTCACAAAAGGACAATACCCCAATGGTCATAAGTCTTGCTATGGAGGTTAAAGGCAAGTTGTCTAAACATCATTAAATATCTCCTGGTCCGTTCCGGCATTATGAGGGGCGGGGGAGAAATCGAAACACCATCAGAGTACAGTCCTGTATAGCAGGAGGGGACGTGATCTCTTGAGACGTTCTTTACATTAAGGCTTTGCACATAACTGTTACATTGTATATGCACATGTTATTTTCCATACTAGATTAAACAGCCTATTACTAGATTCTCTACATGCAGGCCTTAACAAATATTATCACGATGAGATTGTTATGGCATCTGATTGCTAAATTGCTTTTACACAATGCTGTGCATATATTTACATTGAACAAAAAAACGAGGTAGCTTTGTGCTGGCATGTGCGGTATTATGTTATGTTGTACCTTTTGTTATTACAATCTACTTTTATTAAACTTCATACTATCCTTTAAAATACTTCACACTTATATAACTAGGACCTAATGTCAGTGCTCTGATTATACATATTTCATGCAACACACTGGTATGTTTGTTATTTACTGCAACCCTCCCAATATTCTGCATGCAATGGAAACAGTTCATGAATAACCCATTCAGATTGAGTGAAGAAAGGCACTTCTATTTTCTTACATTAAGGCACGGATAAACATTACATACTCGAGGGTCATTATAAGTTGTTCAACCATGTTGAAAGGACATGGGGGTGGTATTCTTTATGGCCTGGGTCTGCATGGTGAGTGCAGGTTTATAGAGATAAATGACTTTCTGCTGCCAGGCCTTGAGCTGGGCCACGCCAGGGTCAATGAGGTAAGACGGAAGACAGAAGATACAGTGCGAAGTTAGTTGCATTTGCGCAGCCAGTCTCCCATGAGAACCGAACGGCTGCAGAGATGACAGAGGGGAGGAGGGGGGGAGTAGCTTGTTCGCTGTGCATGCCTTGAGGGGAGAGCTGCAGGCCTGCTATTATGAGAAAACAAGATGCAGTTGGTGGGCACACAAAATGGAGGTTTGTTAGATACTAGTATGGGCTGTCATCAGGGATCACAGTTCTCTGGGGCATTCCCGCGCGGGTGCTCCTGGGATGGAGCCCTGAACCCAAAGCAGAAGCTCTAAAATACAACCAGGAAGTATGTATTGACTCGGAATGTATGGGGGGGTTCAAGGACCCCCTCCTTCCACTCATTCCCCCCTTTCGTTACTTAAGTAACGAATACTGTAATTCTCCCAATCTTTTACTTTCTTCCTCCTCAGCTACTGCTTCGTCCCACGCAGGTGTTCCCTTTATTAGCATCCATGCCTTACACACTGCTCTTAGGCTCTCCCCCCTTCTAGCATACTCATCCGGGGTGCAGGTCATATAAATGCACCCCCTTCTCCCTCCAGGTCCACCCACACCTCTTTGCACCATTGTAATTCTCTTGGTTCCTTTATTGTTGTGTGATATAAGTTATCTACTGTGTGCCCTGTATTGTGCCCTGTATTGTATATTGCAGTCAGTCTATATTTTGGCTCTGAATTTTCTCCTGTTTGTACTTCTGCCACATGTTTTATTTGCACCACTCCAGTTGCACGGCCCATTGTCACCATCATTAAAGCACCATTAGGTACCGCATTGGCACAGCACCTGAGACCTAATTGGCACACACAAAAAATGAGGAGCAAAAAAACGATAAGTGGTAGGAGGAGTTTCACTTTCATTCCGAGCCACGATGGTACCCAGGAAAAAAGATTGCCGAACCAGGTGCTGGGCTGCGCTCCTCCTTCATCTTTCATGCGTTCCCCAAAGTCGTGCACCGTTGCTATGACATGGGAAAGGGAGCTGTTGTCCGCGTCTGCGGAAAGAACAAAAGTGTGACATGCGCTCCCGATTTTTCGGCAAACACCTCCATCCGTTGCTGTTAACAGGTCTAGCACATACCTGTTCTGTATGGTTATTAGCTGTAAAGTTCTGAGTTCCACTTTGATGACATTGAATCCTTCTTCTGTGTCGTTGGCCAGTTGGAGGTCCAATCTGGTGATCTGAAGCCATTTTGCATTCGCTCTTGCCTGGATGCTGGGAACGAGAGACGCAAAGAATGTCTCAACAGAGCTGAACAACCGGAATCGATCGGGGATCTGTGCCAGAAGTTCTGATGATTTGACGGCGATATAGTTGGATGACCTTTTCTTTCTTCGCACTGTGCTCTGCAAACTTTCCTCAGCTGGGACATACACAGGAACTTATTCAGGCGGTTTTAGGGACAGTTCGTTTGGTGCCTCCACTTGTGGTTTTCCTCCTTGGATGTGACTTTCTGGGATCACCATCAGGGCAGAATGCAGCGTGGCCAGGGAGCACATGCCCCTCCATGATTGCGGGAGGTGCAAGTACGCCGGGTTGCCGCAAACCCAGTATATATCCAACATTGCACCTGTTCCTTTCTTCATGTCAGGTTATATGAGAGTTTAGCTGCAGTTCTTGTTTTCTCCCATGTTCTTTTTCCCTTCCCCACGAAAACAGAGTTCGTATGGAATGTCTTTTTGCAATTTGAAGGGTTTTTCAATGGCAGTAACCCAAGTGAGTTTCGTTATGTGTTCCGTCCATATGGGAGCACATGTTCTCTGTACCCACAATAGCTTTTCTTCAGACAGCCCTTGCAATGCTTCTGCTTTGCATAATATCTCTTCGTTCTGCCACTTATTGTCTGAATGTAATGTTCCTTGCGGTTGCGAGTAACATGTCCACTCGTTCTGTAATAGTTCAAATGAGATAGTGTGTGCTTGAAAAGTATTTTTGATTCTGCATAGCCCGAGAGTTAGGAGACACTGTGTCTCCGCAACTGGAATTTCTTGTGGCAGCAATACCTTACGGGTACCTGAGACATGGGGTATAAGTGAGCACACGTAACAACTTTTGTTCGTTGTCTGTTTTGCCGTGTTGCTCATGTCTTCGTACCATTTGTTTGATTGATGTGGGTGCTGAGGATTGTCCACCGTGTCAAGGTCGAAGTTATAATGCTCTTCCCATTTTCTTGATGTGTCCCCCTCCTTTTCCTTCTGTTGTGACCCCCCTTATTACCCTGAAGTACCTTTCCATTCCCTTTTTCCTCCCATTCTGTGTATAGTCTGAGATAGCCGTCGGCCATGTGTTTGTTATGGTTACTCGCTTCTCTGGCGGCTGTACTATCTGGTGATGAGATCTCTGCAACTGGTATCTCTGCAACTGGTATTGTAGTTGGGTATGGGTGATTTTGTACCCACGTGAGCTCTGAGGGTGTTCTGTCATTCATATAGTAGACACTAAACTCAGATTTATTGGCGTGGTGGGAGGCTTGAGTGGCCTTGGTAGTCATGCAATTAGTGTTATTATTATCATGCGATTAATTCCTGTGATTCCCGTGGGCCCATACTAACTTGAAGCCGTCACATATTAAATGGGCTCCTGTTTTAATCGATTTTATCCTATCACCCCCCTGACTCATATCAATCGAAATAAAAGCGATTGCCCAATACAGCACCAGACCAAACAACGTTGTAAAAAATGCTACTGCACATACAAACAACACACGTTCATACGAATAACTAGGATAAGCACTCGGTCTTCTTCTACTTCTATCTACTCTATTGTCGTTTACCGTTGGGGCCTCTTCCATGCCCATTGTAGCTCCTTTTAAATGAGATGTAAGCATTTGTTAAGCATACTTGTTATCTTTTAGTTATTTACACATTTACTTTGTTAAAACTCCTGTCTTTCGTGCTTACTTTCATCTCTTAATGTGGACGGTTATTTTGCATCCTTCTTTTCTCCCTCGCCATACGTTGAGCATGGGGAAGGGGAATTGAGGGAGGCGATATGCTAACAATCTAAAACCAACAAGGAGAAAGAGCGAGAGAGAGAGAGAGGGTATAGAGGACGTCCATCATTTTCATTATACAATTATTTACATTTAGCAGTGCTTTTTCATTTTACATACTGTACTTGACATTTGTACCCATTAAGGTTGTGCATCTTTGCCAACAATCAGACCATCCACCTTATGGCGATTTTGCGATTTGCGAAAAAATCGCAAAATTTGCCATTTCCCCGCAATTGCCGCTATAAATCATTAAATGAGCGCAAAAAAGACACGTTAGCTTAGTGTGTCTTTTTTCGCGCTCATTTAATGATTTAGAGCGAACACAGCTGGCTGCTGATTGCAGCAGCTTGAGGTTTAACACCTCGCCTCTGCGTTGCAGGCCCAGGATTGGGGGAGGGTCACGCAGGCCTGGGAGATGCACAGCATTTGGCTGTGACCCCAGGCACCTCCAAGGCTCATTGAGTGCCCGAGCTGACAGTTGGTGAAGCTAGCCAGGTAAGCACTGGCCTGTCCACTCATCTGCCCCCAACTCAGAGCACCCAAAGAGGCCACTGGACTGTTTTCATTCCCGGCGCTCGACAGGAAAGTAAATTACTTTCCTGTCGAGCGCCGGAAAAGAAAGCATAAACTTAATGCTTCCTGACGCTCGTCTACAATTGGTATCATGCAGCCCAGCCTCAAGGCTGGGCTGCATGATACCAATTGAAGACTCTCGTAGCTGTATTAATTTCAAATTGCTTTACAATTGGTATCATGGGCTGCATGATACCAATTGTAAAGCAATTTGAAAACGAATACAGCTACGAGCGTTTGTATCATGCAGCCCAGCCTTGAATCAAGGCTGGGCTGCATGATGCTAATTGAAGACTCTCGTAGCTGTATTCGTTTCAAATTGCTTTACAATAATTGTAAAGCAATTTGAAACGAATACAGCTACGAGCGTTTGTATCATGCAGCCCAGCCTTGAATCAAGGCTGGGCTGTATGACACCAATTACGCACAAAATTGCGTGTTAAAATTTATGAAAGGCAAAT
The DNA here is from genome assembly GCF_040938575.1 of Ambystoma mexicanum. Classification (NCBI taxonomy): domain Eukaryota; kingdom Metazoa; phylum Chordata; class Amphibia; order Caudata; family Ambystomatidae; genus Ambystoma; species Ambystoma mexicanum. The sequence goes on from NC_090924.1 coordinate 584,013,941, forward strand.
GCCATTCGTCCTGTGCAATTTTGGTGGTTATGCAAAGCCAATTTAATGATATATGCATATTTCACCTTGATATGCTAATTTCTGATGACATCACATGCCATTGCATTTGTTAATGAGTTCCCTCCCCCACTTTAATTTGTAGGACTTGACCCCTGGTAGAGTTGTGATGTTTCATTTCTGTTTGTGGGTGTGTTTAGTCACCATGTGTGGGTGGCATAACCAAGGAATTATGACCACCCAAGAGAGTTCATTGTTTGGCTAGGTATTATGGGCTTGCAGTTACTGCCACTGCATTGCCCCTGTGTCTTGGCCTCATGGATTCCTTCCATGGAGAAGTGTAGAGTTGTTCCCCCTCCTGGGTTCATAGGACAAGCGAAAAGCAAACCAATGGGCTTCAACCAGGGTTACACTTTTGAATTCAAGCCTATCTGTTTATTTGCTTTCCACTTGTCTGCTGGAAGTAGTGGCACAGCACCATTTCCTTGGAGCTCATCAGGCTGTATCCCCCTTCCCCCACCACAATCCAAAATGTTAGGCTGTGGTGACTCGACCTGGCTGTCCTACAGAGCGCAGCCAGACAGAACACATTTTGTTCCTCACTAACAAAAGCCTTGCAATTACTTGGTTTTAGGCTAAAAAAGATGTTAAATTATATATTTTTCAACGTTAGAAAATGCCGCAATTTTTTTCTTTTTTGTGCCGCAATATTTTCCATTTCATGCCGCAATTTTCTGGAGGGTCTGTCTCTTCCATTATACACTCATTCCTTTCTTTACTTGCAGACATTTTCTGTATTTTTGCTTCATCTTTCATTATGTTTGTGCACTTTGATCATCTCTGGCATTTTCATAGTCTTAACAGTCTGTGCTCCCGTGAGCCTTGCGGACATCTGTTAGGTGCACCCAATACCTCAGGCACTGCACTTTGACACTTTGTGTGCAGTATATTACTTTATAGGGGCCGTGGAACCTCGGTCCATTCCATCTACGCACAAACCATCTCACATATACCATGTCACCTGTCATCAGCTGGCAGTGTGGGCTATCCGTGGCTGGAGTGGTCGTGTCTGTAGCTATCTCTTGTGTGAATGGAGGTGCTATTTTCTTTGCTATGGCTCGTGCTGCTCTTGTGAGGTTCCTGAGCTACTCATGGAACTCTTCTCCTAGTACTGTGGCACTTTGATGTGCATCTGACTGTCTGTGTGAGGGTGACTGGGCTGTGTGCATCCTCCTACCTGTCACGATCTCATGGGGCGACAGGTGGTGGTCCTTGCTGGGTTGGTTCCTCATCTCGAAAAGGGGTAAGGGTAAACAATATACCCAGTTATTTTTTAGTATATGACACAATTTTGACAATCTGCTTTTAAGTAATGCGTTCATTTTTTCTATGACTCAATTGCAGATGATGAATCGGGCAGAGTTTATGAGTTAGACCTAGCATGAATCTCAGTGATTTGGCCGAAGCCAAAATTATCACGGCTGAAATGACCGAAACCAAAGTGTTCGAATAACCAAAAGTTCGAACACTTTATTTTCGTACATTACAGCCGCGATAATTTGCAAAAACACACACACACACACACACACACACACACACACACACACACACACACACACACACACACACACACACACACACACACACACACACACACACACACACACACACACACACACACACACACACTCACACATATACACACACACATATACACACACACACACAACACCCCCCCTGCCCACACCCCCAGCACACCCCCACCCACACCCCCAACATACACAAACCCCACTTACCTTCATCTTCAAGCTGGTTCCTGCAGCGCCAGTTCCCTTTCACTTCTGTGAAAGAGAACCAGCGCTGCAGGGTCCTTTTCTTCTCTTTTTTTTTTAACAGAAGGCTGCGGTGATGTCCCGCAGCCCCCGCTCACTATACAATCAAGTATCGTGAGCGGGGCAATGCGGGGGACACCCCGCAGACCCTGTTTGCTTTTTTTTTTTACACGGACGGCTCCGGGGGTGTCCCGCAGCTCCCGCTCACTATACGATCAAGTATTGTGAGCGGGGCAATGCAGTGTTTTTATTAAATGCTACCACCAAAGGATCAAACTTTTGGTGTTCGATCCTGTGGTGGTAGCATTTTTCGAACTTTTGGTCATTTGGACCTTTTTTTTTAGAGCATTTCAACCTAAACCACCTAGCATTGCTGTTACATGCTTGAACATGTCATTTACAAAATGCGTCCCATTGTTGGAACGTATAACATCGCAGATGCCCCAATGGGGGAATACTTCCCTAACTAAGAATTTAGTGGCACACCGTGCGTCTGGATGAGTGCAGGGGCCTGCTTCCACCCACTGAGAAAAGGGACAAACCACAACGATCAAATATCGAGACCCATTACACTGCTCTCCCATGTCTGCATAATCTATATGCAGCTCTCTGAATGGCCCTTCAGGCTTTGGCAATGTCCCTCTCAAAGTTCGTAATGTCATGCCAGAGTTGTATGTTTGGCACGTGACACGTTCTATTATTAGCTTTGTAACTTGCTCCTGCAACCCCGGGGCGAACCAGTCTTCTTGTATGTCTGCGATAATGTGTTGTTTTGCATTGTGGGCGGGGAAGTGCAGTAATTTTACAGGCATTACTATCTTACCAGTATCACTATGTCTCCATAAAAGGTCAGTGGATGACTGGCTACATCCCCTCTTTACCCATATTTCCTTTTCCTCACTTGGTGCATCTTGCTGAAGTTCAATAATTTGTGAAATCGGCAATGAATTAAAACCTTCTGGACTCTCTTCCTCAATTACATTTTGTAGTATGTACCCACCTGCTGGGCTCTTTGGTAAATAAGATGCTTCCTTGGCGGCAGCATCTGCTGCAGTGTTTCTGTCACAAACTTTACCTCTGGCCTGGGAACTCAGGGCCTCTGGCCCTCGCCCCAGTATTCCGGCAAGGCTCCTAGGGCCCAATCATGCCCCTCTCGGCTGTCCTGGAGCCATTCCTGGCGCCATTGGCGCCAGGCTCATATCGCATGTGGAGTTTCTATTGGGGAATGGACCAACATGGCTGCCCCCACAAGGATCGACTTGGAACTGCATCATACATTCTAGCATCCAGGCATGGTCAGCCCTGGAGGCACCTGGGATACCTGCTGGCTATTGAAGCCACACCCAAGCTGAGGCACGCGCTTTGCATTGTTCTGCACTTGCAGCGTGACGTTCACCACGACCTGCTTGCAGCATCCTTGGCCTGCATCGTCTGGGAGAAGAAGAACACTGTTATTCCTCCTTACCTGTTCTGCATCCAGCTCCTCGCTCACTCTGGAATCTTCTCTAGACCTCGTCTTCCTCCGCGAACAACATCCTAGAGAGGAGAGACCAGAAGGGAAATAATTAGTAAGTGTTTGTCTTCCGACATCATCATCTCCAGACTCCGCTACTTACCGAAGCTCAACTGGAAGTTCGACTGCCACCCGGATATCCTCCATGCTACGCTCCGCTTCCATCTGGCCGCATACTTTCCAGGACTTCTCGGCGACCTGTAAGGAAGAACAGCACACGTTAGCCTTATTCAAAGAAGCTCACAGCGCTGCGCTTTGCGCATTTTCTTACCTTCTCGAGCACTGCCCTCTCCATCAGCTCGACGTCTCCATCACCCTTCTGCATCAACAAGAGAAGAAGGTCAACAGGGCAATAACAATTGCGGACACTCATTCTTCAAAAACTCAAGACTTACCTCAAGAGGTGAGTCTCAGCCGGCCTGGACTCCCAGGCCCACGCCAGTGAAGTAACTCGGCGAGAGGTGCCCAACCACGATGCACCCCTGCACAGAACAGCAGGACGGAGAGCGCACCTTAACGAAATACAAGGTGAAAGAGGCTCTGAGGGGTTCGCAAGGGAAACCCTTGGGAGGCGGGTCCCGGAGGAGGTGATTGTAGCTAAAACCGAACTCCTGTCTTCCAGGGTAAGCCCAGGGCAGCGTGAGTCCCTGGGGGAGGTGAACCAGTTCCAGAAGCGCTCTGGACCAGTCGGGTGGCGTCCCTGTGGATACAAGGTGAGCGTTACAGTTTCCCAATGAGATGACGTCATCACCTCGTGTGTGGGCCTGGCATTTCACGACGGCTACGAGAGTGGGCTCTTTTAGTGCATCAATTAATTCTCCTAACAAGGTTGCATGCTGGACTGGGGACCCATTTGCTCTCCTGAATCCCCTCCTTCCCCATCTAACTAGGCCTCCATGTACAGTTGTTGCCATGTAGGCAGAGTCTGTATAGATTGTGACTGCAAATCCTTTCGCTGTATGCAAGGCTTCTATGAGTGCTACTAGTTCTGCTGCTTGGGCTGAAAAGTGAGGCGGTAATCTTTTTTGCACTATCACTTCGAATTCCCCATCCTCCACTTGGACCATTGCTGCTCCTATGTGTTTTTCTCCGCTCTCAGGATCTATACAGGCGGAACCAGTGAAAAAGTATATTTCTCCCTCTGTGAGTGCATTTTCCTGTGCTGTACGGGTGTCACCATCCTCTCCTCTGTAGGTAGCACAGTCATGCTGCTGCATGTCCTCTACTGTGCATGCTTCTGTAAAATATGTGGCTGGGTTTACACTTTTACACCGCACGATGTGAATGTTTGCACTGGATATTATTAGCTCGTCTGCTGTTGCTCTTTGTGTGGTAAACGTGCTTTTTGATCTCTCCAAGATTGCAAATAAGGAGTGTTCTACAAACAATGTGACGGAACAACCCATCGGATTGTGGAGCTCTTCTCAATGGCGAACGCGGCGGCTGCGAGAGACTGTTCGCAAGTGAAGTGTCCTTGCATTACTGCATCTAGTGTACCACTGTAGAATTCTAGAGACTTATGACCTAGCAATGTCTTTTGTGTCAGTAATACGGTCATGAGTATTCCGTTGCAGTGCGAGAACAGGTAGAACTCGCGGTCGTAATCAGGTGTCGCTCAAACTGGAGCTGTTGATATCAATTCCTTAAGTGTGTCAAAAGCTGTTTGCATTTCTGGTGTCCACAACAATAAACTATTCTCTCGCTGTGCTTCCTTGAGTGCTTGCAGTAGGGCCCTTGTGTATGCTGCATAATCTAGTATCCAGGCTCGGCAGTAATTACACATGCCGAGGAATTTCTACATCTCCTTTACTGAATTAGGTTCCCTTACTGCTTTTATGGATGCTGCTCTGTCGGGTATTATTCTTTTGCCATCTTTTGATATCAGCTGGCCCAAGTAGAAGACCTCTGTTAGACAATACTGTAATTTCTGTTTGTGTACCTTATACCCTTTCCATGCCAATAGAGTCAGTAGGATGATAGAACCTTCAACGGAACTCTCTTGCATCCTTGCTGCAAACCAACAAGTCATCTACGTACTGAATAATGGTACTCGTTGTGTGTATGTTTCTGAGATCTTCATGCAAAATCCTGTTAAAAATACTTGGACTTTCACAGTATCATTGGGGCAATCTGCAATGTTTGTACCTTCTCCCCCCCCCCAGTATGAATGATGTTAGATACCACGAGTCTGGGTCAAATGGAATTGAAAAGAATGCATTTTTCAAGTGACCACAGTGAAGTGTGTGGCCTGTGTTGGGATGCTGCAAAGTATTGAGGACGGATTTGGGATGAGAGGGAATTCTTTCTGTACTACGTCATTAAGGGAGCGTAGGTCCTGGATCATCCTCCTCGCCCCTCCTTTCGCTTTCTTAATCAGGTAAATGCAAGTGTTGCAGGGTGAGTTAGATGGCACTATTATTTTCTGTACCATTAGTGCATACATTGTGTGTTTTATTCCATCTTCTGCCTCTCTAGATAGGGGGTACTGTTTCACCAGGGGTAAAATGGCTCCTGTCTTGAGTTTTATCTTGACAGGTCTTACTTCGTGTAGTATCCCTACATCGTGTGGGCCTGTGGTCCACAATTCCTGTGGCACTTGGGACATATCTTCCTCTAAATATGCTGGTGGTGTTTTAACAACTGCTACGAGGGGTAATGCACTTGTCTTTTTTAAATCATTAGATCGCAGGGGATTGCTATTTCCGTCACTATTTCCCCATCATCATCTGAGTCAGCAAAGAGTTCCTTGTATGTTAAATCACACAGGGCCATATTGGTGTCGATTCATAGCACCGTTCTCCACTGACACCCCTGCATGTCAATTGCAATTACTGCTATTCTTTGCGATGACACCTGTACTGCATGTATGTCCAGAGATACTATTGATCCTGGCACTATCTCGGGGTCTGTGATTGGGCAAAAAATAAACTCTGAGGGTACTCTCCATTCCTTTCTTCTCAATTCTGGCACCACCCTCGCTAATATCCTCAGCCCTTGTATGAACATATCTGGATCTACTGGTATGCCACGTGTTTGTGGGAAATTTGCTTGAGTGTGTATCACTAACATGGCACATATTGCACATATTCCCGGTGTAGAGCACACTATTCCTCTCTCAGTGAAGGATATGGTCATGTTAAGCTTTCTAAGAAGGTCCCTTCCCAGCAAGTTAATGGGCGATTCTTCGTAATACAACAGGGGTGCACGTATAGTTTCCCCCCCACTGTTATGTCCAATTCTTCAGTGTATGGAACCTCGACCACTGCCCCAGAGAATCCTTGCATTTCCAAAGTCTGATTAGAGAGCGGGAACCTGCCTTCCTTGAGGCATGATTTTTCCGCACCTGAATCTGCCATAAAAATAAACTGTTTATTTCCTATCGCTGCCCCTACCAGTGGTTCCTCTGCTGCGTTAAGGGTCGTCGACAGTACTGGACACACAAGTGCTCCCTGTGAGCTGTCCTATACTGAGTACCTTGGGTGTTCATCAGTAGCGAAAACATTTCCTGTTACCACTGCTGTCCCTCTGCATGGGGAAGGAGCTCCATTTGCTGTGGTGGATTATGCATTTCGGCAGGTGGGGGCCGTGCGCTCATGACACTGGGGGTGTTGTGGTGCGTGTTGTGCCGTGCATTGTGGGGGCATTTGGCGCTCGTTCATGTATCTAGGGTCAGGCTAATCTTCCCTTCTCTTCCCACCCATCGTTAATCCATATGGGCTCCCAGGGTGGGAGTGTCTATACTGTTGCACATTTGAATACAAGTTAGTGGTCCTGCTCCGACACTCTCTCATGAAATGTCCCCACCTCCCGCAATTCCAACATTGCCCTTGTCCTCTTCCTCGGGATCCTAATCCTCCTCTATTACCCCGGCTGCCCCATATCAGCCATTTTGCCCCTCATACTGATTTTCCCCTGGCCATGAGTCCTGGCTATTACCTGCCCAGTTTGCTGCCATTTGCGCCGGTATTCCCATCTGTCCTTGGTCCTCCTTCCGCTCTCTTCCTGCCGTGTTAGTTGCTGCTACTGCACTGACCTCAACAGTTTGCTTTGTACCAATTTAGCCTTGTCTGCCAACCGCCGCTGAGCTATCTCTTTTTCTTTCTCTTTGATCCTTTTGCAATGGTGCACTATTATGCTTTGAAACTCTGGCCATCCCTTGGCTTCTATCCCAGCTATTTTATCAAGGGCCTTCTGTACTTCCTTTGGGAGTCCCCTTTTTATAATGAAGTAGAACAGGGAGGTTGATTAGTTCAGGCCGCACCTGTTTCTGCTCTCCACATATCCTGCACCCGGAGAATTAAAGACATTGCATCTTCCTCATCTCCCATTGTACACTGCATTACCAACTGTAAATCTGGTGTGTCTGGAAATGTTTCCCTCAGGGCATTCCACACTCTCATTCGTACCGTGTTGAACGAGGCCCCATCATGGCGGTCACAATCCAATGTTTTTCTGAGAAACCCCGCCTTCACCTACACCCTGTTTGCTTGGTCACCTACTACAGATACTAGCAAGCTTTTAACATCCCCCACTGCCAAGGGCACTCCAGATGTGTGTTTTTCAAATGCATATATCCACTTGCTGGCTCCTCCAGACAGTGGTGGTAACTGTTTGAGCAAGTTGGCTTTGTCCATTTGGGCCCATGGTATGTAATTTGGCCTTCCCACCCCCCTATGGATTAATGGCAGCTATAGATGGTACTTAATGATCTTCTCTGCATACCCTGGCAGCATTTTACAGATATGGGCTAGGGGTGTTTCTGCGCCCATTTTATTAAACTGGAGGTGTTACTCAAACAAGAATCGTTTTCTATTATTCTTATACTTCCTTTATGACCAGCTCAGTATGTTTTGCTCACACCTTATTATTCATGAACCATGTCAATATAGAAATCTTCTTCAACACAATTTTTAAATCATTTTTCGTTAACATTCACCAACAGGAAATAGTACTTTTACATAAAACAACACCTTAAGACATAACAAATAGCACATAACAAACAACATAAATTCTACCTCACCTTCCCCTGTACCCCTTAATACCCTTATTCAATATCTTTCCTTGATTCTCCAACACCTTTACAGAATTCTCTCCCTACACCCTGTCTACACCCAGGTGAGAGGGAAGAAGAAGAATAGAAATAAAAGTAGGAAAAAGCGTTTCTAAATACTACTCCGAGTCTTCCTTTGTGACCCCTACGGTTTTTCTTCACCTTAGATTTCCCATATCCATATATCCTGTACTAGTCGAGATAGCACTATGCGGTGCCGCCTTCCACCCCAATGGAGATAGGATCACTTTATCCTCTTTTCACCTTATTTTCCGTCACTGTCCTAATGGCCATATAGAAAAAGAGCAGAGTGGAAGATAGAACAGACCCAAGACTTCCCCCTTAGAGATTCTAACCTCCCCTTTTATCTGGTACTTTATTTTTCCATTCCCCAAACCTCCTAATCTGACTCCCACCCCACTTTTGAGATCACCCGCACTTGATACTCACTTATCCGTCTTCATCCGAGACCCGCCGGACCCAATCGGTCAGGGCGCCCCCCCCACACTCAAAGACCACGCCCGGCTCCGGCGAGTGGTACGGTGGGTTTTGTAAAGGGGGATCCGTAACCTTTTGACCTACTGCATGCGCACGTCTAGGTGAACCATTGCCATTGGCGGGTAGCTCATGAGGAGGCGCGCTCTGGGTCGTGACGGGGGCATCTCGTGCCGGAAGGAGCAAAAAGAACGCAATCGCGTCAGGGTCACCAAATGAAAGTGAGAAGCCCCCAAAAATTCACTTAATTCTCTCAATAAGAGTCAAATAGGACACACCCCAGAGGGAATGAGACCAGGACGAAGTGCGCGTGACATCAAAAATCTTTATCTAAAATAGGGCAAGCAGAATCTACAACCAGGAAGTATGTATTGACTCAGAATGCATGGGGGGTGTTCAGGGACCCCCTCCTTCCACTCACAGGCAAGATGGAAAATGTGCAATAAAGTATACAGATCTTTTCATTTGTGAACTCAAATTTATTATTTTTAAATCTAGGGTCAGAAGGAGGTACTTTTTACTTGACAGGCTCTTATCTGCGAACCTAAATATGTCAGTTCTTTTACAATCGGAATGGTCAAAGTATTAATTTGCCAGCTAAAAGATGTAATAATCTTCAGAGGATGTTTGAAGATAACTATTTTAGATTTATTAGGATTAATTAATAAATCATTCTTCAAGGCATAGTTAGCAAGTGCAGTTAATAGCCGTTGGAGCCCGACTTGTGTGTTGTCAATGACTACAATGTCATCGGCATTGGCCAACCAATTTACTTTGACATTTCCAACTTTTGGACTAATCAGACTGACATTCTCCAACCATTGATTTAAATCCACTAGAAATAATATAAAATGGAAAGGCGCAATCAAGCAACCTTGATGGACTCACCTTTTAATATTAATTGGTTTTGAGAGATTCCCCAGTCTAGACATTCTCACTCTCATGGAGGAGTTTTGGTGAAGTTCTATTATAATTGCCAGTTGTCCGTAACTCCCCAGCCTTTCCCTTTTTTCCAGAGCAAATGTCGGTTAATTTTATCGAAAGCCATGGGTAAATCAATCCACGCCCTGAAAAGAGGGCGATCACCTTTTGTATGAGACTCAGCACTAATGCAGCTTAATATTAGACAATTTAGAGAGGTCAATAGTCCCCTCCTAAAACCAGTTTGCTGTTTTGGAATAATTCCCTGTTGCTTTGCCCAATTGCCAAGCTCGCCTAATTGGAGTCCTGTGAACATTTTTCCATCAGCATCCAATAAAAAAATTGGACGATAATTGGATGCTAATAAACAACCTCCTCTTTTGCAGACTGGAATTACTATTGAAGATCTCCGTGACTCGGGAATTTTTTTGTCTTAATCATATGATCAAACAAAAGTTTTAAAATCCTGGCCCATACCGCCGGGTTTATCTTTAAAATTACATTGCTGAGTCCATTTGGACCCACCGCCCTTGATGAAGATGACTTTGTTATTAGGGATTGAACGTCGTCAGTGGTATAGGATAATAATCAATGTGACTCTAATTGGATTATGGGAACCGAAATGTCTGAAGGCCCATAGATCTTAGCAAAATGAGCCATTCAAACTTGTTTCTGGATTATCGTGTCTTGGGCAGTTTGTCAATTTGTTCTTTGAACCAATAATGGACCAAACATTTCTTGAGTTTCTCTTAGGGGCTGATTTTCACATTTCCTCACCATCTCTCTGAAGACTTGTGAATTTAAAGGACCTTACTCAGTATCTATAGTTTTTAATAATTAATCTAGGTTCTTTCTCATATTCTCTCACAGTCATTTGCCTTTTGTTTTTTTTATATTGGCCCATTTGATGTCTTTTCAATGTTTTCTTATTATAAATTGAGCTATCAAAGAAATGCTTCTTCGCAATCTTCTGGACCACTTTACTGCCATTTGGAGGATTCCTATCCCAAAGAAAATTAACAAAATTGTACAAGCGCTAAACAGTTGTTGGTCTGTCCGTTTTTTAGCAGTGTCCTCCAGTTTCTTGGTAAGAGTTCGTCCACCTCTATCAAAACTCTTCATTCGATTACCATTGGCACTAACTGATAATTGATAGGGGCAAATGGGAAGGGGGCAATTGGGAAGCTGGAGATTTACTTCTATGGTGCAACTGGCTTCCAGGATGGCATGATCACCCTGGTTACCATCAGACAGGATAAACTGGGAACAGTTTTCAAATATTGACTTTGAGACACAAATATAAAATAAATTGTTGATGATGATAGTCCTCTGCCATGTGGAGGCCGGAGGGATATCACCCTCAACATTGCCATTCAGCATCCATAAGTCCCATTCTTGCATAAATCTGTTCCACACATGCCAATTCCAAAATTACATTTCCCCAACACAGTGGAGTTCGATGTGATACATTGCGAATTTAAATCACCCATTATTATTATATCATCATCTGGAAATTGGGAAGAGAACGGCATGTACGTGAAATTGGATTGTAGTAACTCTCTATTGGAACCCAATCTCAATTCCACTAGTAGCTTTTTGCAAAATCTTACATCTCAAGATTATTTTCCACAACCTAAAAGCAGAATATCAAAATAAAAAATAAAAAAGTAAGGGATACTTTCAAACAAAATCAAACAATACCTCAGATGTCAAATGATCTGTTTAGTGAATTAATTCAAAATTACATAGGTGGATTGGATCGAAATGGGATCCAGTTGATTTAGGAATCACCCTGTTGATGAGACATTTGCCCAGTTGATGAGGTGAACACCAGGTTTGATCCCTGGCTCTCAAACTATCACAGGTACACTAGGTGGCACTCAGTTCCTGAACCACAGATGTTACAGAGAACAATGGGTGTCTAAACATTGATGTGCTTGAAATGGTGCCTATGTCTCCTTCTCTCCCTCTTTACAGTGTGTTTGTTCCTACGGCCGGCACATTAAGGCCAGCACATGAAGCATGGCCTGATTCCTACCACATACATAGAAAACAGGGGCAGTGTCAAGGTTTACTCCCAGCTCTGCACTCAGGCCTTTGTACGTTGTGGACAGTTGTGGGTGGGAAGGTGAGAAAGTTGTGGGGGCAGCTTGTGTTGAGCAGTCATTTTGAAGTAGATGGTGCTGTAAGGGAGGGTGACTCATCAAGAAGTACATATTGTTTTTGTAATTAGCATGGTATGCCCTCCCAACTACCTTCACAAGCACAGGATGTATCTATGATACATGTCAATGTGCCTCAGGTATTAGGGACATGTATTCCTCTAGTGGTTAAAAAGGAAATGTAACTGTGAGAGGCTATACTGCAGTACTGGCCCAAGGCACATGACATTGAGCCCCTGACCTACGGCAGTATGACTGTCTTGGCAAGCAGCCTTTTGGAAATTCCTTGTTCCTGTTCCATTGTCAGTAGAGTAATGGATCTTCACTATACTGTATTGCAGGAAAACAAGAAATAAAAAATACACTAATAGCAATTTGTACTGGAAAAGCACAAGGGAAAATAATAATAATGCGTATTAAACAAGTTTGGTATCAATGGATGGGAAGGGCAGTGAGAGGAGGACATAATAAACATGTTTGGTGTCAATGGGTGGGGAGGGTTCATTGATGTCAGTGGGCGAATAAAATTGAAAAAGCCAGAACGATGAAAATGCATCGACTGTCCTCGGTTTTGCCTCATAAATATATTCTACCAACAAGGTGTTGCCGCTATCCTTCTCCTTCTCCTTTATGGAACCCAAAAGCACATGATATGTATCCATGAACCTGGCTGAGTCATCAGACTCAAACCTCATACCAAACCACAGCACAAAAAGAGTGGCGTGGTCTCACAGAAAAAGTGCTTTGGAAGCTCAGTCAGCTTTCTGTCGCTTTTATTAGTCCCAAAAAAATTTCAAATTGTTTTTATTGTTTCTTTAAACTTTGACATATTTCAATAAGGTCATGCTATTTTATCCATATGCGAGCAATCCATCAAAGCATACACGTGTTTCATGCCCATTGCCATAGGCAATTATATAGTATTGTATTGTATTTAATTTATAAAGCATGTAAACCAAGACATGAAATGGTGCCTATGTCAAAGCATACGTGTGTTTCATGCCCATTGTCATAGGCAATTATATAGTATTGTATTGTATTTGATTTATAAAGCATGTAAACCAAGACATGAAATGGTGCCTATGTCTCCTTCTCTCCCTCTTTACAGTGTGTTTGTTGCTACGGCCGGCACATTAAGGCCAACACATGAAGCATGGCCTGATTCCTACCACATACATAGAAAACAGGGGCAGTGTCAAGGTTTACTCCCAGCTCTGCACTCAGGCCTTTGTACGTTGTGGGGACAGTTGAGCGCTGTTGATCGTAAAGACTGATCAAAGATCCCCTAAGAAAGCTTAAGCAAAGAAAAACATCATTAAAGTTTTGTGAAAAGAAAAATGGTCTGACACCTCACGAAGATGAGAAGGAACAGCATTCCAAATCCTTGGAGCCAGAACTGAGAATGAACGGCCACCCGTGCAAGCCCTACGATAACTGGGAATGGTAAAAAGGACCTGAGAACCTGAACGCAAAACTCTTGATGGACAAAACCAAAGGAGTTTGTGTTCAAGTAAAAGAGGGCCCAAGTGCTGAGCAGCTTGGTGGCTGATGCATAGAATCTTAAACTCGATGCGTTGCTGGACTGGGAGTCAGTGAAGCATACGAAGCAGAGGCAGAGAACGAGCAAGCTTTGCAGCACTCAGATCAGGATATGCTGCAGAAATCTGCAGTATCTGAAGAGGATCGGGATTGAAAGACCGAGGGAGAAAAGACCGAAGATTATTTTTCCCAAAATAAGGTTCTGTCTTTTCTCCCCTGAACATTTCTGACTTGGCCCACTCCCCTACCCACACCCCCACCACAACCCCACCCCACCCCCCTACTTACCTTGCTGCAGACTCGCTGTGTCCCTGCGACACCTGTTCCTTTTCACTTCCTTGATTGGGAACCAGCGCCGCAGGGTCTTTTCCTTTTTTTTTTAAAGACAGCTGCAGGGGACACACCTGCAACTCGTGCTCATAATATAGTGAGCAAGGGTACGGGCGACACCCCCGTAACCCCCAGTACCGAAAGCATCATTTGGTCAAACTTTTCGTCCATTCAGAATTTTTGAACGGCTGAAATTCGGCCAAATCACGCATTCAGCCTTTTCAACTCAGTCATTTTGACCGATTCCCCTGAAGACGGTGCAGTAAAAACTCTGGCTGGCTGCAGTAATCAAGTATAAAAGGCAACAAATGTTTGAATTTGAGAAACCCTGTACTACATAGCGAGGCAATCTGTGCCTCTCGAGCTAGACGATTGAAGTTTAATCCCATGATTTTTAATGAAGCACATGCCACAGGACAATGGCCCTAAGAGTCAGGCCAGAAGTCAGAATTCCAGAGATTGTTGTCAGCCTGGGGGCCCACCATCAAAATCGCTGTCATTTCTCTGTTTAATCTCAGCCAATTACTCCACATTCAGTCCTCAAAATTAGCCAGGACAGATCTTAATTTGACTGGGGGATCGGATCAGGGGGCATTGAGGTGGAAAAGCAATTGAGTGTCATCAGCGTAGGTATAAAACCGTAAACCATGAGACAGGATCAAATCTGCGAGAGGGCAAAGATAAACATTAAAAAGAATCGGCGAGAGGGAGGGCCCCTGGGGGACACCACATGTGGTAGGCGTGGATTCTGATTTAAATGGAAACAGAGAAATTGTTTGAAAGCAATCTGATGAAAAAGATGAGAACCAGGTAAGAGGAGATCTGTTAATACCAGCTGCTTCCAGACACCCAAGAAGAATGGCAAGATCAATCGTATCGAAAGCCGCTGAGAGGTAAGTAGAATAAGAACTCTGACCTCAACGCGGTCAGGGGCATAACCATGTCATCCAGTATGGAAAACCTCCTGGAATCTTTTCCTCTAAAAGGTCTAAAACCTGCTTGCCATGCATGAAGATGGGAATTTGACTCAAGAAAATGTGAGTGGTGCGGGGTAACAATTCAATTCCATACGTTTGGCCATCATAGGCAGGAGAGAAATAGGCCAATAACTTGAAGGATCATATGGATCAAAATTAGATGTTTTTAGCAGAGGTGTGACTAATGCTGCTTTAAAGGTTCTTGGATAATGCAGCTTAAAAAAAAAGTGGCACACTGCCTGGGTCAACCAGGAGATGGAATTTGGATGAAAAAGACTGGACAAGGTTTAAGGGAATTCATTACAGAGGAGAAGAGGGCATATGCTTCTTTAAAGCTAAGGCCACCATTTCATCTGTGATAGGATCAAAACGTGAGCAATTGCTATCGTGTAGTGAGGTAGGGTGATATGAAATTGAAGGTGAAAGAGTGACAGTTGTTTCAGCAGAGGAACTTTGAAGTCGTATGTTACATATTTTATATATACAAAAGGCACTAACAGCATAACATGGAGCTTGGGACAGCAAACAATCAACTTGGAGAGGGCGGTCAGAAAACTCCCTAGTGACCCAGAAAAATGAATGTGCAACTTGTGCTCAGTGTAAGGAAGGCATGGTATCAACCAATAAGACAGACACAAGTGATCACAGTTCAAGGATGTTTATTGAACTACAATTGGGTTTGGAAAACATCTATCTAATACTAAATTTAAAGATGGGAGCAAGCTACAACCATCAAATAATAATAACACAGTCCTAGTCGAGCCAGTCAAATAAAAGGGCCTTCACTAATAAACCTATAGAAGTCCTTACTTCTAATACAAATAGTGTGGGAAACAACGTTATGCAAAAAGGAAAGTATTTAAGAAGTGATATGTGAGGATGTTGATATGTGAGGATGTTCAAGCCGTTGGCTTCCCTCCCACACGTTTTCAAAAAAGGACAAGGCAACCCACTCGAGCTTCGCACACTCTCTGGCTTCTCTAGCACAAGGATACAGATCAAAACCTCAACATCAGGGCCTTCTCAGCCAAAGTCTCTTTGCCATTCGAAGTCTCTTATTTCAGAGGGCCTGGGGCAACACGACAAACACAAAGTTCCTTTCGCCTTAGGATTTCACATATACAACTTCTCTGGGGATTTTTGATTCATCCCGGGCCCTCCTGCCCCCACCGGGCTCAGACCCACTTTAACGCAAAACCTTCTCGGGTGATTCACTGTTCATCCACGGTCCTCCTCCGCCAGGCTCAGACCCACTTTAACACAAAGCTTTCAAATGATCTCCCTCCTCTGGGCTCGGACCAACTTTATCTACTTTTCCAAGCTTTCTTTACTTCAGATGTCATACCTGTGCCACTGGCGCACACATTGGCAACCATCATGGACTATTTGGAACTTATTTATCCTCATAATACTCTTTGAACAACCCCTATTTACACTTTGATCCTTCATTTCCATTTGCACGACTTTGGTACTTTCTTATTTAATCCAGCTAACTACATGTACCATAATGCACCTTGCTACAGTTATAATTTCCTGGCTATTCCCATTCATCAGTATTGGAACCACAATCCCCAGAAACCCTAGCGATCAGTGCTGCTTCCACCTTCTCAGGACCAGAGAGGGAGGAGGCAGATTACCTTCAGGTGTGTTGCTCCAGGTGCTGCCAATTAGCCTGCCTCCGTACAGGGCAGGGCTGTATTTAAGCAGCTGCCTGCAGGAGCACAGTCTCTTTCATCAAGAGTTCTCCTAGCCCCTTTTTGCCTTGAGCCACGATTTGTATGCTGTTGCTGTTGCTGTATTATCCTGCTTCTGATCCAGTACCCTTTGCCGGCTCCTCTGGGCTCCCTGCCTTGCTGCCTGCTACACTCCACTGCCTTCAGCCCTGATCCTCTGGGCTCCCTGCCTCGCTGCCCTGCTCCTCTGTTGCCTATTCTTCTTTCTTGTTAAGCTTCCTGATGTGTGTGCTTATCTGTCACCTTACATCAGCACAGCCACCCAAAACCTACCTGGGTGCCCCGTGCCACTCTTGACAGAGTGCCATTCCTGACAGAATTCAAGAGCCAACACATTATTGTCCCATAGGCAGGAAAGGCACACACAGACCAAAGATGCTTTCCTTTCGGTTCAAGAAACCTCTGCAAAAATGTAAAGTTTTCCTAAGGACAGCAAACAAAAACCCTAGTTTAAAAGACAGACTAGACCTAGTAAACAAATGTTTGCAAGCACAGTACTACACTCACTGGCTCTCTGACCCTTCTATGTTAAACTACTATGACATTTGTAACTATGATCCGCAGTCCCTATCTGTAGAAGAACTACAACAAGATAATGAATTCTTGGAGATTTTGTTAGCCCAAACAGTGGAAAACACTCATGTGCTTTCTGGCATTTCTTCTGACACTGCATTCGACATTGAGCCTGTACACAAACCTTGTATTCCTTTATTCCAGGCTGCCCTGTCTCAGGACCAATGTCTTAACAGTGCTACAGCCAAAGATATTGCACTCATAGTGGCAGACTCTCCACCAGAGTACGCTGTTGCCAAGGTGATACGCTCAAGATCAGCTTGGCAAGCTACACAACCTCCCCAGACTGCTGATAACACTCATTTAACAGGACAAGGCATTCAGTATCCTGAGGTTAGTGCAGCTGGTCCTGGGTACAAAAGACCAATACTGACCATCGGTTGTCTTAATGCTTCCCCAGTAACTACTCAGTCTTCATATTGCAACACCTGGCTTTTCTGCTACACCAGATTCTGAAGTTGTAGAACTGGCAAATGGAACATACCAGTTACAAGAACAGCTCTTGCGCCTTAAAAGACAAATCGAATACCTCTATGATGAATTTGTCTATTTACATTGTAAGAATCTAGCAAAGGGACACAATTTACCAGACCATCTGACACTATGCCCAACACCCAACATTCTGTCTTTAGAGATTGACATTATAAGGCCTGGAATGGTAACACAGAAAAAGATACAGACTTATACAGAGCAGATGAAAGACCTGAACTTGGCATATGCATACCATCTAAAGCTTGACACAGCTCATTCACTTACTAGCCACAGTAACTCAGGCTGTTGTTCAGATATTGAAGAATTAACTCCTCCGGTGGGCCGAATCACTCACACTGCCATTACACCACAAATCAAGTGCAATCATCTGACTGGAGATCCTGCTGAGTCAAAGTCAAAGGATTGTCTCGTTCTTACCCTTCATGGCGGTCCTTTACTCACACTTACAGCCTCTACTGAAGTGATGTACTCTGCTTCTATGGACATTTGTGCACCAGACCATGAGTCAGATCCTGAACTATTCCCAGTACCTGTCTGGAATCCATCTTTGCCAACAGTCAATACCCCAGACCCATCTATCAACCTGAGCACACAAGACTCTGAAGGCCAGCCATCAGAAAGCCTACCCTTTCCTGATCCTACATCAGCCATGCTACCTGTTACAGAATCTTCAAGCCCAATCTCTGCTGCTCCTCCTGCTAGTATTCCTGAATCTGCTACTGATGCAGCATCTCAAATCACTCTTACTGCAGTAGAAGCACCCCTTTCCTCTCTGCCTGCAAGGACAGTACCTGTTGCAAAGTCAGTTAAAAGTTCTCCTATTAAGGCTACAGCTCCGGTTGTTCCTGCTGGTGCCTCTGCAGCACCTAAACTAGCAGACTCTACTCCATCAGCCTCAGTTGCGTCCCTGCCCGCTGGTAGTCCTGTGGCACCTATACTCCCAGCTGCTACAGCACCTGAACTTCCTACTGCTATTCCCGATCTCCCTGCTGCTGTGGCTTCTGAACTCCCTACAACTCATGGTGTTCCTGCAACATTTGTGACTCCTGAAGTCCCTGCTACAAATCTTGAAGTTGCCATTGCTGCTTCTGAAGAACCTGCCGCTGTGTTTCCTGAAGTTACTGCTACTTCTGATGCTCTTGATGCCCCGAATTCTGCTTCCTCCGCTGCTATGCTCGCTGCAGCTGAATCCTCTGCTTCTGCTACACAACCTGAGCCCACAGCACCTTCTCTTCCTGATCTACATCCCTCAAACTATCCTGTAGTGGTGATAGTTCCTATCATATCTAATGAGACAACCGAGTGCTTAGAGGATACCGTTCCTTTCAAGAACCAGTCCAGGTATCTGAATACAGTTGAAGATCCATTTGTGAACAAAGAGACACCCCTGTTTACACTTTGCAATGAAATTCCTGTCTTGCCTGATTTGTCTTCAAATATAAAGATCACGCCGACTACCAATACATCTGAAGATTTGGAAGACCTTCCTAGAGCGACCAATTCAGCTGTATCTCTGGTTCCACCTTTCAGCATTGTACCGTCGCCAGCCCTAAAGAAGACCACTACTTTCAAAGCAATATATGCCATGGAGCCTGCAGCAGATCTTCACAGTTCCTCAGTTCATGAACACACCGTTGTGTTTTGTGCCCCTAAGACTTTGTCCTTTCTGGATTCAATCTCAAAGGTTCTGAACATTGGTAAAGTTTCCTCCTTTAAAAACTCTCACCTTACAGCCTTACACAGTTTTTGGATCTTCATGAAGTGCCTTTTTAGTATAAGACTCTCTCACGGTGTGACAGGCCTTGGACTTGCTCTTCTTGTTGGTCAGTCTTCAGGGGGCCTGAAGAGGGGCATGGGGAGGGACATACTGTCATGCCTGTGCCACTGGCGCACACATTGGCAACCATCATGGACTATTTGGAACTCATTTATCCTCATAATACTCTTTGAACAACCCCTATTCACACTTTGGTCCTTCATTTACATTTGCACGACTTTGATACTTTCTTATTTAATCCAGCTAACTACATGTACCATAATGCACCTTGCTACAGTTATAATTTCCTGGCTATTCCCATTCATCAGTATTGGAACCACAATCCCCAGAAACCCTAGTGATCAGTGCTGCTTCCACCTTCTCAGGACCAGAGAGGGAGGAGGCAGATTACCTTCAGGTGTGTTGCTCCAGGTGCTGCCAATTAGCCTGCCTCAGTACAGGGCAGGGCTGTATTTAAGTAGCTGCCTTCAGGAGCGCAGTCTCCTGCATCAAGAGTTCTCCCAGCCCCTTTTTGCCTTGAGCCACGATTTGTATGCTGTCCCTGTTGCCGTATTATCCTGCTTCTGATCCAGTGCCCTTTGCCGGCTCCTCTGGACTCCCTGCCTTACAGCCTGCTACACTCCTCTGCCTTCAGCCCTGGTCCTCTGTGCTCCCTGCCTCGCTGCCCTGCTCCTTTGGGCTCGCTCCTTGCTGCCCTGCTCCTCTGGGCTCCCTGCCTTGCAGCCTGATGCACTCCTCTGCCTTCAGCCCTGGTCCTCTGGGCTCCCTGCCTCGCTGCCCTGCTCCTTTGGGCTCGCTCCTTGCTGCCCTGCTCCTCTGGGCTCCCTGCCTTGCAGCCTGCTACACTCCACTGCCTTCAGCCCTGGTCCTCTGG
Source organism: Ambystoma mexicanum (assembly GCF_040938575.1). Taxonomy (NCBI): domain Eukaryota; kingdom Metazoa; phylum Chordata; class Amphibia; order Caudata; family Ambystomatidae; genus Ambystoma; species Ambystoma mexicanum. Next base: position 584,034,206 of record NC_090924.1, read on the forward strand.
GCTCCCTGCCTCGCTGCCCTGCTCCTCTGGGCTCGCTCCTTACTACCCTGCTCCTCTGGGCTCTCTGTCTGCAGCCTACTACAGCTCTCTGTCCGGCTCCTCTGGATTCCCTGCCTTGCAGCCTACTACAGTCCTCTGCAGTCCACACAGTTTGCCTGCACCTTGTGCCATCCGTTACTGCAGCCCTGCTTCCTTGTTTGCAGCCCCCCTGTTTCCTGGCTACTGCTCCCTTGCTCTCTTCCTTGTTTGCAACCCCCTGCTCTTGATCCATGTCCTTCTCTTCCTTGAGTCTTCTGTCCTCCCCTTAGGTTATCCATTTCCGTTATACTGTTTCCTTCTTTTCCTTCTGCTAGCTTTCTCTTGTCTTTCCAGCCCTGAGTTACTGTTCTTCTATTCCGTGTACAGTTTCCGGTCACCATTCTCCTACAGTTAGATACTAGGTTCTGCCCTTCCTTTTTTCCAGATCCTGTTCTGAACCTTGATCTCTTTGACTTCCTTTTCCCTGGATATTAATGTTCTTGTCTTCACTTGTGTCTTATGTAAATCCTTTGTACAGAGCTTGACTGTTGGTTTCCGGCAGGCAACCTATGCCCCTTCCCTTGTAGCATTTTCAGTGTTGTACTTCGTGTCATTGTTTGGTTCCTGCTGGACCCGTACAGGCTTCAGTCTTGTGAAGTACTGTTACCTTGTTCGTGCCTTAGGGTTCAGGTACAGACACCCACTGCTGTTGTTCCCAGCCATGAGCATACAGAGTGGGCCCCTGTAGTAGCAATCTGTGCAGAAGGCTGGAGTTTCCAAAGGTCCGTGGAACACTCATTCCCATTTCTGCATACACTCCAAGAGGGAATCCAGTTTGTTTGTACCTTTGTATTCCCTGCCCCTTTTTGTTCACAGCTACTGTTGCCTATTCTTCTTTCTTGTTGAGCTTCCTGCTGTGTGTGCTTATCTGTCACCTTACATCAGCACAGCAACCCAAAGCCTACCTGGGTGCCCTGTGCCACTCTTGTCGGAGTGCCATTCCTGACATCAGAAATCAAAGACTTTCGACTGTGCACAGGATTTTGCTCAACCCTTTGCAGGACCACTTTGTTTACAATTACTTGTTCTCTTCTTGATATAACTGTTTTCTCACTTTCACTTTTGCTACTTCTCAGCTGGATACCTTACAGAAACCTTCGATTGTGCATCGACGTGGTGCCAGACCACTCTGTCAAAGGTATTATATCTTACTTTGAAAGTTCAGTCACTCATCAGCAGTTCAACTTTACTTGTATCCTTTATCACATGCATTTTAACAATGTTTGTTCCAGCGCTCGTCATACAAAGTTGCTGCTTGCAACCTTGGCTTCAACACAGACCGGTCTTGTAGCGGTCTCCTCAACTCACTGGGTGTGTGGATTTCACTGACGCTGCTTTGTTCCTGGAGCCAAGATTGGTACCAAGGCGGCTTGTACTTCTCCCAGCCTTGATTATTAATGCAGGAAGGGACTGGGTATCTCTGACACACAATACAGGATTCTTCAGCCTGGTTTCCTCGTCTTATGCTTTCGATTCTCGAGGGTTCAGGAAATTAACATTTCCTTGTTGAAAAAATCAAGTGAACTTCCTTGCTTGCGATCCCCTTCTGTTTTGCCATCTTTCTTCTCTTGTTCAGTTGCCATTTAGAAACTGCTGTTTCTTAATGTGCTTTTCCTCGTTCAGAGTGTGTTCTCGTGCTCCGCTTTTTACCCATGTGGGAAGCTTAATGGAAGTCAGGTGTATGTGATGGTCAGTAATTGCCTGACCTCGTCTGATCATGCTTAGAAACCTCTGGGTATTAAGCATGTTATAAATAACCTATCATATAATATCATATCATACCCTTGTAATGGGACACGTCATGTATATGGCTCGGGTGTTAGTCTGCTTCTCTCATACCAGGCGGTCCGTGTGAAAGTGTTCTTCTTGTAAGGGGGGGGGGGGTAGAGTTCCTAAATATCCTACCTGGTAGGATGTGGTAAAGTTGTGATAGGGAAGGAGATACTGTGTCTCACCATACAGTGTCCCACTCCCATTCCCCGAAGACCCCCCACACTGGTTCACCCCCAGGAACTGGATCCAAAAGTGATGGCCGTGTCCTGGCCACCTGGATGGCAAATCCCTAGGGACTACTGGGTGAGACATCTTCTGGTTTATCACATGCCCTTCCCCTATGCAAGGTGGATATACTTGGTTATTTCCTAGGTTATTCAAGTTGAAGATCCTGGATAGAACAAGAGGGAAATCTATCCAAGGATTCTCACATAGTCCACCAGTTTTTCTTCCTCCGTTCTGGTAAAAGTAAGGTGTTCCTATTTGTCTCCCGAATATACCTCATAGACTGGCATCAAGGGGTTGACGCTTGGGTCAAGTGCTCTCCACATTTCATGGAAGACTTTTGGTAAATGGTAGGCTCAAGGTGCTCTGTCTCCACCCATTTCCACACTGGAGAAGTTCAGGAGTAACAGTTGGAGTTCCAATGGTCGTGGGTATTTAAATCCCTATCGGGAGTTCCTGCAAGAGAGTGGAGAACACAGCAAAGTCTCTTCCCACAATGACTTCTTCGGGGAGCCCAGAAATAATGGCCGATGCTACTAGATATGACTCTACCCTGATGTTAATGTACACAGGTATTTTGTGGTATATTTCGTTATCCCTGTGTACAAGTAACTCTAACTAGGGTTGCAGTCTCGGTGTCTGTTGTTATAACCAAATCGACCCTTATCCCGGTCTGTTTGCTACCTGAGTCAATTAATGCCTTTACCATGACCCTTTCACACGTAAAGTCAATGGAAGATTGTTCAAAAGGAATTGTTGCAGCCAGCAAAGCTTTCCCTTGGAGCCTGCTCCTTATTGTGACTTAGTTGTCTGCATGAGTATGTCCAAAACACTGTGTGACTGCTACACAGATATCACAATATAAAAAAAAATATTTTGAATTGGGAAAACAAATTACTCTAATGCGCCAACTTCAAAAAATACAAGGCTTGGTTGGTGAGTCAAATGTGCTAATTTCAAACTATCATGATATAATAGAAAAATAACACAAACTTATTTCAATGAACGTTGAAAAATGTATTTAATTTGACTCGGTGTTAGATGTCACACCAAAAAATAGTACCATTCTCCTTTGCACAAATGAATGCATCTTTCAGTGTTACTTTTCACACTTTCTCAAACTTTAGAATGTCATTTGTTATTTGAAAAAGGCTTTACTTTCAGACTTCACAGTGTGGATTATTGTATTATCCTTGAAAAATCATTGCTCAATCATTGCTCTCAATCTAAGTTGGTGTTAAATATCACACCATAATAGTAATGTTCTCTTGCATACAAATTAGTACGATTTCCAGTGTTTAATTTCACACTTTCTCAGACTTCAAAGTTTCAATTGTTTCTTGAAAAGAGCTTTGCTCTCAACATTCCAAATACAAATTATTGCATTATCCTTGAAACAAACATTGCTCTCGACACGTGTTTCCCCATTGCTTATTCAATGGTTCATCTGGAGAGGAAATGGTTTCTACAGGAAAAAAGGAAAGATGGAATAGAAAGAAAGGTTTTACAGCAGCATTGGTATGTATTGGAGTTTAAACATTACAATGGATATTAGATGTCAGATCTGCATGTAATGTATAAATAAAAAAGATTTTTTTGACTCACCCTATTAACTGTTTAGTATGAATCTTTTATATACTTGTTGAGACTTCAACACAAAATTAGTTGTCAGTATAGCTTGGATACATTTTCTTTGCTTGTTCAATATTGGTTCTAAATAGAAAGAGGAGGCTATGTCAAATTTTGTTGTAATTTAAGTAACAATTTGACTTGGAAAAGAAAAGAAAGTATTTGGTAAACAAAATTATCTCTGCATTGAAGTATGTCTTACCTTTGTTCAAAAGTAGCTTGGTTTGAGGACTTCAAAAGATGATGGATGCCTTGATAAGGAAACAAACCCGGGCGGCCAGGTCGAGAGATATTCTTTGAGAATTCGCAGGCTTTTATATTCATTTGGACGTGACGTGATGACGTCATCACGCTCGTGCGGTCACGTGATGCGTGAGGACATCATCGGATTGTTTAAAGTACGTCGGGCGGCCATTTTAGAACAGGACAATCTACTAGCTATATTTTCTGATAGAGAATGTTTATTTATCGTTGAATTAACATGAAAAAAGTATATTCATGTTATATTGGCATGGAGTTAGTGAATTGGACTAAGGAAAAGAAAAATTAATTAAAGGTATGAAAAGAAAAAATGTTGATGATTTGTTCAGAAGTATTGAAACAGGGAACTAAATTGAATTAAAGATGAAGAATATAAGATTTAGAATATTTGTATATATTTAGAGGAGCACAATTTTTAGCATTGAACTTTGCTGTTTATATATAAATCAAATATCCATCACTTCTATTTGGATAAAGTCACACAATTTGAAAAACACAAATATACTTATCGTGAACATAATACCAATATTGTTATAGCCAATTGTACATCTCTGTGTCACAGTTTAGGCCTGAGACACAAGTGTCCATAGTACAAATCCACTTGCACTCCTGTCTCTATAGCAATTCTTCCTTGTTACCTCCTCTGTGAGGTAACCTAATTTTTTCCAAGCCAAAAACCTTGAGATCGGAAATTTCAAAGATAGAGTGGTTCTCCAATATGTGTACTGCCAGGGGCGATCTGAGGTCTTGATTTTTAATGGCTCTCAAATGTTCAAAAATGCGAACTTTTAATTTCCTTATTGTACTACCTATGTACAATTTGTTGCAGATGCATTGTATGCCATAGACTACATATGTAGAATTGCAATTAATCAAATGGTAGATTTGTTTATTTTCTCCATTCGGAAGCTTGATTTCTTTTTTGCCTTGTTGTAGGAAAGGACATAGTTTGCAATGACCACATTCATGTATCCCTCTTATGGAAATTTGAAAAAAAGTTTTCCTTTCATCAGGTAATGGACTGAGGAAACTTGGATTTATCATATGTTTGATGGATGGTGCTTTTCGAAAACATAAACTGGGTACATTATCCAAATGTTTTTGTAAGCTTGTGTCTGTGAAAAGTATGTTCCAGTGTTTTGACAGAATTTGTTTGATTTTTCTAGCTTCTGTACTGTAAGTGGTGATGAACTGAGTTGTTCTTCTTGTATCTGTTTTCTGTTTGTCAACAAAGTTTTTCTAGGTATTTGCTTTTCTTTTTGAATTGCTGTTTTGATATTCCTTAATTCGTAATCCCTTTTTTTGAATTTAGAGAAAGTTCTTTTGATATTTTCTTCAAAGATAGGAATGGTACTGCAGTTGTGTTTGATCCTCAGTATCTCCCCATATGGGATGTTGTGAATGGTGTGTCTCGGATGATGGGAAGTGGCAAAAAGAAGACTGTTTCCAGCTGATGGTTTTATGTAAAGTTTTGTTTGAATTTGTGCATTCTCTACAAACAATTCCAGATCTAAAAATTCTATGTTTGTTACACTTGCTGTTTTAGTAAAAACATAAATTGTAGTTGTTGTTGTTAAGATAAGAAACGAAAGAATTGAGTCGATGGGCATCGCCTTACCATAAACAAGTTAGCATATACAGGGGGCAAACTTTGACCCCATTGCGGTGCTTTGGAGTTGTCTATACAGGGTGCCATTAAAGAAAAACATGTTGTTATGAAGGCAAAAATGCAACATCTCAATGATCATTTTGTTTTGTTCTTTATAGGATATAAGAACGATGTGCTTTCTAGACCTTTTTCATGTTTGATACTTGTATACAGTTGGACTACATCTAAGGTGACAAACAAGTAGTTCTCTTCCCACGGAATAAAGTTTATTTGTTGAATGATATGTTTCGAGTCTTTAACAAATGATGCTAGATTGGTTGTCAGAAGTTGAAGAAGTGTATCTACGTACTGTGAAATGTTCTCTGTGATTGAGCCAATTCCATTAAATATTGGTCTTAATGCCGTAAATTCTTTGTATTCCTTATGGACTTTTGGTAGAAAATACATTGTAGCTTTAATGGAGTTTCTGCTTAGAAGACCAGAGTGGAAGATTGACATAGACATAAACTAAAGGTTTCCACATCTTCTTCGGATTCCTCCCACTTGTACCCTTTTAGACAGCCTATTTCCATGGGTTCCTCCTTTAGATTTTTAAGACAGTTTCTGGCCAGATGTCCAGTTTCTCTACATGAAAAGCAGATAGGAGAGGGTTTGATTCCTTTAGGTTCTTCTCTTCTACTTTACTCTCTACCCCTTGGGTCAGTTCTTTTAACTTCTATTCTTTATTTCGGTATCCATTCATTGGATTTATAGGATCCTCCCCTCTTCTCAAGTACCTGGCGTTGGGAGAGGTGAGTAAGCTTGTGATCCTTCGGCTCCTCACTTTGATGTACAGATTGGAAGTGTTTGATTGCATCTGAGTGGTTTTGGGCAGTCCCAATAGCCATGATTAGGGTGTGTCGATTCAGTTGTAGTACTGCCTTTTGCAAAAAAAGATGGTAAAGAATTGGTGAATTGCTACCAATCCTTCTGTTATTGTGTTGATCCTTAGGGTGACTGTATTTTTAATTAATTCTCCTAATTCAAGAGGGGTTTCCCAAGGGATGAGTCTAATGGCCCTTAATTTGTGCCGGTAGAAGTTACAGGTTTGACCTACCCCTTTTAGAAGGCCCTCTTTTATGGATATAAAGGTAGCCCCATGGCCAAGTTAAGTAGCTGGTAATAAGACGTCTGTAGCTCAAACTTCAGCAGAGGCCCAAAATAAAGATTTTTTAGATTTTCATCCCATCCTAACTGCTCGGCTAATCGCTTGAAATTCAAAAAGAAATGCTCTAAGTCTTTGCCCCCTTGGTACGGTTGTAGTATCCCTTGAGGTAGTAGGGGTCTAGCCTGTAACTCAACCAATTTTTGTCAAATTCTCTTGCAGGCGATTTTCAGCCTGAATCTGATTGGCGACCATCTGGGCCATGATGGCTGTCAGGTCGGCCATGTCTTCCGGCGAGGTAAGGGTTCCCTCTGTTGTAATTTCTGAATCAGAGAAAACCCTGGTCTCGACTCCCTTTGATAGGGTTTCAAAGTCGTCTGATTTCTCAGAGTCTGATTCCGACAGAGGGGAAGATCAGGATAAGTTGATTGCTAAACCTACTGGACCAGAGACCGAAGCTGATTTGGGGCCAAAAAGAAAAGGTTCAGCAAGAGGTGGATTTGGAGTGCTAAGTCTAATAAAGACGTGTGCGTTTCGTATTTTTTAGATTATTCAATCCCACCGCTGGATGTAATAGTTGGAAAGTGGATGGGTATCTAATAAAAGCTGAGTTTTGATAAATAAATCTTGTTGACCATTGGGGACGTGAAGCTGGGAAACCAAAACCTCTTTAGGAGTGGATACATGATCAGAATCGGCATTCAACAATCCTATTTTCACCTTCTGGTGGTGCAGCAATTATCAGCATGGATACCTAATTTGTGTCAATTGAATCATATCCCACTACTGACACCATATGTAAGGAAGGCATGGTATAAAACAGTAAGACCGACACAAGTGATCACGATTCAAGTATGTTTGTTGAACTTTAATTGGGTTTGAAAAATGCCTATCTAATCCTAAATCTAAAGATGGGAGCAAGCTATGACCATCAAATAATAACACAGTCCTAGTCGAGTCTGTCAAACTATAAGGGCCTATACTAATAAACCTATTGCCAATACTTACTTCTAAATACAAATAGTGTGGGAAACAATGTTATGCAAAACAAACAGAAAAAGTGTTCAAGAAATGATATATCAGGATGTCGAAGCCGTTGGCTTCCCTTCCCCGCATTTTCAGCATGGGGCAAGATGGCACACTCGAGTTTAGCACACTCTATGGCTTCTCTAGCACGAGCATGCAGTTCAAAACCTCAACATAACGTCCAGTTGTACCTGCCTGAGGCAACACGCCAAACATTAAAGTTAAAGTTCCTATCTTCTATTTTTTATTCACCCCGGGTCCACCTCCTCCTGGCTCATAATCACTTTAACACAAAACCTTCTTGGGTGATTCACTATTCACCCCGGGTCCCCCTCTGCCGGGCTCAGACTGACTGTAACACATAGCTTTCAATTGATCTCACTGGGCCAGGCTCGGACCAACTTTATCTACTTTTCCAAGCTTTCTTTACTTCATAAATCGAAGACTTTCGACTGAGCGCAGGATTTTGCTCAACCCTTCGCAGGACCACTTCAAATTATAATTACGTTTTCTCTTCTTGATATAACCTTTTTCTCACTTTCACTTTTGTCACTTCTCAGCTGGATACCTTACAGAAGCCTATGATTGAGCATCCACGCAGTGCCGGACCACTCTGTCAAAGGTATTATATCTTACTTTGAAAGTTCAATCGCTCATCAGCAGTTTAACTTTACTTGCCTCCTTTAGCACATACTTTCTAACAATGTTTGTTGCAATGCTCGCCAAACAATGTTTCTGCTTGCAACCTTGGCTTCACACAGACAGGTATTTTATCGGTCACCCCAACACACCGGCTGTGTTGATTTCACTGATGCTGCTTTGTTCCTGGAGGCAAGGTCAGTACCACGGCAGTTCGTGCTTCTCCCCGCGTTGATTATTGATGCAGGAGGACCCCGGGTATCTCTGACACACAATGCAGGAATCTTCAGCCTGGTGTATTGTTCTTACGCTTTCGATTCTCGGGGGTTCAGGAATGTAACGGTTCCTTGTCGAAAAGGTCAAGGGAACTTCCCTCCTTGCGATCCCCTTCTGTTTTTCCGCCTTTCTTCTCCCATTCAGCTGCCGTTTCGAAACTGCTGTTTCCTCATGTGCTTTGCCTCGCTAAGAGTGTGTTCTTTTGTTCTGCCTTTTATCCGTGTGGGGAAGCTTAACGAAAGTCAGGTGTGTGTGATGGTCAGTAATTGCCTGACCTCGCCTGGCCATAGTATTGGGACAAATCAGACATGCAGCTCGGGTGTTAGTCTATTTTCTCTCATAGCGGGCTGTCTGTGAGAACGAGTTTGTGTTGTAAAGTGGGGGAGGGCTAGGGTTCCTAAATATCCTACCTGGTAGGATGGGGTAAATGTGTTTTAGGAAGGGGGATACTGCGTCTCACCAATCTGGTGTCCTACTCCCACTCCCTGAAGACCCCTCACCCAGGTGATCCTCCCGCACTGGTCCACCCCCAGGAACTGGATCAAAAAGCAACAGCCTCATCCTGGCCACCTGGATGACAGATCCCGGGGACTAGTGGGTGAGAAACTTTCTGGTTTCTCACATCAGCCTTACAGCAAGTGTGCTTAAGCATCTTAAGATTTGGAGAAAACCAAGGCTCAGTGGGCTTCGATCGACAGCACCCCACTTTCATAGGCGCCAGCTGATCAGCATTCAAAGACATGGCTTTTTTAAAAGATCCATGCAAGGATATAAATTGTCAGCATTTCCCATAGATATGGGCCTCATTACAAGCCTGGCAGTCCGGAAATAAGGGTGCCGGTGGCAGCATACTGGCCTCCTTTCTAGACCACAAGACTACAAGTACGCCTGCAGGGGCCGCTTCTCCTGGCAGGTCTGACCTACCAGGGGCACCGGCCCCTTGAAGCATGGTTTTCATGGAATCACTGGTACCATTAGTAATGGTGCCGGTGCTTTCGTGTCCCCTTCCCGTGGAGTCCCATCGGACTCCACAGGAATGGGGACTTACAGTTTCCGCCGCCTGACAACCCAGGCTGCCGGGACTTGTCATGTCCCAGTGGCACCGGGATCTCAGGTTGGGGAACAGTGTTACGAGTTCAGCGGCAACACACCAGTAGCACCGATGGGTTACCGCTGACCTTGTAATGAGGTCCATGTTTGTTTCTAAGGTTTTGGCAATTAGCGCTGGAGGAATATTATGCATAGCCATATGGTTGCTCGGATGCAAATGATAATTGCCTAAAGCAGCTGTTAATTTTACAGCATGGCAATCAGAAGGATCACTTGGGTGCACAAGAAAGTCCCCCAAAACAATCAAATTAGAATAGGCAAGCATAAAATCAGACATCAGCTGAGTAAAACTTGTATTAAATGAAAGTGTAGGACAGGGAGGAGAATGGTACACCAAAAGTATATGGATTGAAAAATTAGGAGAAAGCTGAAAGTGAACTAATAAATGTTCACACGACAAATTATGGACGATAGAGATCCTTCGACACTTTAGAGAGCTATAGTACACCAAAGCAATGCTGCCTCCTGTGGTCGAGCTAGGGCGAGCAAGCCTCTTAATCATAGAATTAGCGGGCAACATTTGACCAATATCAGGGTCAGAGGCAGAGGAAATCCACGTTTCCCTGATACGCAAAAAATCGGGTTTCTGTTCATCTAAGAGAGAGAGAATATATTATCATGATGGCAGTATAATATAACAAGAATGAGTATGTTCAAAGAAATGTTACGGTTATTATGTAAACCTTAGGGGCAACCAGTAAAGAAAGCAAGGAGATATTGAGAAAACTAACAGAGAACAAACAACATAAAAAAACAACAAGAGCAAAAATCAATTAATACGTTTAAAGTAACGTGGTTTCAAATGATAGTAATGAAATATATCGGTCCAATACATAGCCCACTACCTCCTTGGTGTAATATGGACCTAAAAACGTTTCTGATATGGTGGGCGTACTCATTCAGTATGTCTAAATGTCAGATACAACAATATTGGTAATCATTTAGCTATTGTCAGAAATGTAATCAGATTTGATGCTTCCCGAAACTTAAAAACCTGCTTGTTAGCTGACATTTTCTGTGGTTTTAGTAAAATACAAGGAAATGTGGTTGCATTTAGAAACTTGGACAACTTACAATTGTTAACTTTCTTAACATAAAGAACATAAATACACTAACACATTGTCACACGTTGCAACACGTTATGTGGCAAGTAACTATTGATGAAAGACAACCATAATACACACTTTTTCTTTAACTGTTTTACAACACCATGCTAAAATGGTGGTGGCTCATCAACACTGCAAAAACATAGACACACATTGGGAAGAGTTACTTGGACAGTGAACACTGAAGAGAGAAACACACATACCTTCAGGTTAGTCAGTATAGGATACAGACAAAAAATAATGGCGCCATGCGTCACATTGGAACATCATATCAAAATGATGGTTAACAAATACTAGAAACATGGTGTAGACTAGATCCACAGAAATGGAAGAATCACACCGCTCATTGTCTTTCTACATTATATAACCATTCTATTTGGAAGTTCGCAAATCCCATTACAATGACATACAATATGTCCCTTTGTATAACATTTAAGTCGGAGTAATGGGTGAACATTTGAGCTAACGATTTTACAATTAAAAAGATTAGAATATGAATGCATTTACTGAATAATTACAATCTTACTGAATGAGTAAGGCCACAGTACCAGAAACGTTTTGAGATCCATGTCACAACATTGAGTTAGTGGGCTATGCATTGGACCGTTATCCTTCATTATTATCCTTGGAAAAAAACATTACTTTAAACTTACTAATTGAGTTTTGATCTTTTTGTTGCTTTTTGATGTCATATTTGTTCTCTGTTCTCTTTAAATTTTCTCAACCCTTCCTTGCTTTCTTACCCGATGATCTGGTTAATAGGAATGTAATTTGCATGAGCTTTCTTGTATATTGGGGGTCATTACGACCCAGGCGCTAATTGCGCCAACATTACCACCATGGTGTAAACTACGTTTACACCATGGTGGATGGCGGATTTACCGCCCCATTCCAAGGTGAGTGGGGCGGTAAATCCCCATTTCCCATTTTCCCTTCCCCATTCCCATTTTTGCCCCATAGGGCATAATGGGAGTGGGGAAGGCGCTAATTACGCCACCGTAAATTACGGTGGTGTAATTAGCATCATGGCAGGTTAGCGCCATGGATTTTAACGGCTGCTAAAAGCAGCCATTAAAATCAGAATCAGGCGTTAAAGGTTAACGACGGCGTTAACCCTTAACGCCTGGGTCGTAATGAGGCCCATTGTCTTGTTATAATTTGTAAAATGAGTCCCAAAGATCAGCTGCGAGAACAGGCATGAAACACCTGTAGGCTTTTTCATGGATGGATCCCATGGTATGAACATATTGAACTAAGTCAGAGTTTAAACAATAAAAAAAATTCAAAATAATTTTGGAATAAAGGCACCTGAAAGCAGTCTGATCTTTCAAAGTTGATACCAAACCTATCCATTGCAGGTTATGCCATGGCAGGTTACCAATGGACACTGCACCTCCAGTCAGTACTGTGCTCTCCTGTCTCTGCCCTGCCCATCTATTCTTCTGATAATCACCTTCTCTCCTTCTCCGTTGTTCCTCCGCCCGCTCCACCTCCTTTGGCTGGACATGAAGCATCAACATATCTCTATCGCGATCTCCGTTCCTTCAATACCCCCCTATTTATCTCATTCTGTATTTCCGCTCTTCCTTCTCATTCCACATTCTCTGCCCAGTCAGCTGATGATGCCTCAACCTCTCTTTCTTCCTCCCTTTCCTTGTCACTTAATACCATTTATCCTGCTTCCTCTTCTTCTCCCTCTCGGAAACCCTCTCAACCGTGGCTTTTGTTTCCTTTGCCCCCACCTTTCTCGCACACAGGTGTTGCCTGTTTTCCTTGATTGTTCTACCCTGCTCCCCCCCCCTCCAGCCTACTTCTGCAGGAGTCTGTCCTGATACATTCTGGTTTCACCATCACCGTCTTGTGGCCAATGCTGGATTTGACTTTTATGGACTTCATTGATTCACAGTGCGTCACCCTTTCTCAACTCTCATGCAGGACTTCCTTTGCATCTTGTACTCATGGTGGCCCTGAATCATGCTGTTCCCATCTTCATCTTGTATCCTGGCTTGCACCATTATTTGTTACTACTGACTTCTGCAATTGTATTTGCTCTCCCCTTTTGCTTCTCCACTCTTTTTGACTGCTTACTCTCGGATCTCTCCTCTCCCTTTCTCCCTTTTCCTATCTCTTGCCCTTACTTTCTTCTATGCACTTACTTTTTCAGAATTTCCCCTGGACCTAATAAAATAGCAACCCCTTACTTGTTTTTTTTCCTCACCCCCCTCCAGCACTATCTGAAATATTGTCAGGCCTAGTACGATAGTCGCTTGTTTTGTTGCTCCCCTCCCTTTCTGCACCCCTCTCTCTCACCTTTTGTTTTTCTCTGGCTCTACCAGAAATGTTTTCAGGCCTAAAACGGTGGTCACCTGTCTGTGTCCATTTCCTTCCCACTTCCCTCCTCCCTTCCTTATCTATGTCTTAGCTCTTGCACTATCTGAAATGTCGTCAGACAGAGTACAATAGTTAATTTCACATCCTTAATGTTCATGGCCTGTAAGAATGTCATTGTATTTTCCCTTGTTCCCACCCTTGCCTTGAAGCTCCTTGAAACACATTTTGTATAGGTGCTATATAAATAAACGTTCATATCATATCTTCGTTCAATGTGGTGAGTGCTGCATCGACTTGAACGTTGCTGGTCCAAGTCCCAGTCAGACTCTGATTCTTCCTCTTTTTCTTCTTATCACTCTCTTTATGATGAGGCCCTTCTTTCTGCTAAAAGTAATTACTACTCAGACCTTCTGCATGCCCAATCTGCTCATCCCCAGTGTCTTTTCCAATCTCGTTCTCTCCTTCTTACACCACCCACTCCTAATCATTCCCTTCACTCCACTCGCACTGCTGCTGACTTTGCAACGTATTTTCCTACCAAAGTTGCTTCTCTTTGTGCTGCCATTGTTCCTACCACCTCCTCTCTTCCCCCTTCTTCCACCATCTCCCGAATCTTCTCCTTCTCCCCATCACTAACTTAGAAACCACTGCACTTCTTACTCACATCCGACTGGCTATCCTTTTGATCCCATTCTATCTTCCCTAATTCCCAAAGTCTATCCTTCTCTTGTCTCCGATCTTACCACTCTTCTCAACACCTCTCTCTTCACCTCCATTATTCACTCTTACTTTAAACATGCTTCTATTCTCCCCATTCTTAAGAAGCCTTCTGTCGCCGCTTCTCTCCCTTCAAATTTTCACCCCATCCCACTTCTTCCCTATCTCTCGAAACTCCTTGAGAGACTCGTCTATTCTCAGGTTTCCTCCCTTGTCAATGACAATTCTATCCTTCCTTCACTCCAATCTGGCTTTCATCCTTCTTACTCAGCTGAGACTGCTAATTCTCTATGTTACTTGTAGCATTCCTCTCTGCTCATACTTCTAGATCTATCTGCAGTTTTTGACACTGTTGACCACACCCTCCTCTTGGCTTCTCTCGCTTCATTTGGGTTTGCCGACTCTGTCCTTGTGTGGTTTAGCTCCTATCTTTCTGACCGTACTCATTCTGTCTTCTGGGCTGATTGCTCGTCTCACACACTTCCCCTCCTTCATGGTGTCCCTCAAGGCTCAGTTCTTGGTCCTTTCCTCTTTTCCCTTACACTTCTCCTGTTGCTGCTATTTTCTCGTCCTTTGGGATTTCCCACCACTTCTATGCCGACGACATGTCACTTTTTCCCTCTTTCCCCACCCTTACTCCTGCCATTCAGAGTAAGTTATCTTCCTGTCGGCTTGCTATTAAATCATGGATGTCCAACCACTTTCTAGTTCTAAACTCCTCAAAAACTAAAGTTCTTTTCTTCCCTGCCGCCACCACTCCCTCTAACCCCTCCCTCTTTCATCTCCTTTTCCCCTCTCTAGTACTGCTCGCAAACTGGGCATATACTTTGATACGACCTTATCCTTTTCTGCTCACATCTCCACTATCTCTTGGTCCTGCCGCTTCCATCTCTTTAACATTTGTAATGCCTGCCCTTTTCTGACTTGTGGCGCTGCCAAACTTCTCATCTCATCTCACATTTTTTTTCATGGCCTTTCTACTGTTGCTCTACCCTCTTCGGTCTCCCTCTTTCCCATCTGTCCCCTCTTAAATCCATTTTTCATGCTTCCATACGTCTCCTCTACCAGTTATCTCCCCGCGACTCCATTTACAATCTCTTTTCTTGAGACACTTCTGTGAAGCTACCAAATATCATGTTATTGTACTGTAACGATTTTTATGTCCAGCACTTTGGCGTAAAGCGCTCCATAAATACAAATACCTCCAAAAGCTCCTTTACACAGCCACGCTACGTCCAATATGCATGCATCAATACCACAGGAACAGACACCTTGTTCTCTTCCTTCTACTCCTATTAACATCCCACTCAAACACATCTCTTACAGGTGTCTAAGCACCACAAGACCATGAAAATGGCAGATGTTTTGCTTTATAAGACCCAATAACATACTGTGACAAGCAGGATGCAGGAAAAATAACCACTGCATGTGGAAATCAAGGTCACAAAAATACACACAACTTAATATCAGAACCTGAGTATTTTAAGATGATTGTTGGATGGAATACATTAAGGTTGTTGTAAAACTGTTAAAGGTACTGTACTCTTGCAGTCCAGCTCAGTACTATGTCCTCATTCGAACAGAAGTAGTTTGGAAACTTTATGTGACAGTTGATTTGGTAGCTGTGATTCAATTGTGCCACAAGATGTCATGGCATAACGAGGGCAATTTTAGTTAATGCTGCTGTTAGCGGTTTCTAGAGGTAAATGTCATTGCCATATTAGAAGTATGTGCACCTTGTTGCTCCAGGAATTTGCTGAAGGCTGCCACTCCTTCCTTTTGGGGGATGCTGCTAGTGAGGAACTCAATATCCATGGTTGCCGTGATGCTTTCTTATGGAAGTGGCCAAATGGCTTGCAGCCTTTTCAGCAAGTCTGTGGTATAATGTTGGTATCTGGATGTTTATTTTACCTGGGGGTTGAAATGATTCCACCCAGATATAACAGTTTTCAGCCATGCTGTCAAAGCCCACGATTATGGGGTATCCTGGGTGTCCCATGTAATGTATTCATATGGATATTGATATTTTATTTATATCGCGCTCGTACACAAGTACAAGGCAAGGGAGGGGAACAGGGGAGAACAAAACAGCGATCTTACTAGGCCCAGTGACATTGAGAATGCGCAAGTGCATGGGAGAGGGGGAGGGGAAAAGTGCATGGAACGGGGGAGAAGTGGAAAGTTCGAAGCAGAGGAGAAACAGATAAATAACAATAAATAAATAATAAAGGCAACAAACAGTGGTAGTTCAGCCAGCAATTTGCAAGTGCCAGGTTTAAGGCAGCAGATAGGGTAGGTCTGATAAGTGCAGGAAGAAAAGGGGGGGCTGTATGCCTACAGATGCAGACCCCAGTGCAAGGGGTGCCCGGAGGCAGTGCAGGAGCGTGGCAGGGTGAGCAGGTACCTAGGCCCGGAGGACAGAGGGTGGCCAGGTGCACGGTGAAAGAGAGAACAGATCAGCAGGGGACAGGGGGAGCGAAGGCAGAAGAAAAGAAGAATGTCTTGAGGTGCTTCCGGAACCGGAGATGGTTCTCCTCAAGTTTTAGAGTGGCAGGGAGGCTGTTCCAGAGGGAGGCCCCAGCCGAAGACAGAGATCTACCCCCAGCTCGTTTCTTTGAGAAACGACTGACCCTGAGGGAGTTAGAGGTAGAGGAGCGAAGAGCTCGAAAGAGGAGGTATTTGCGGAGGGATAGCTGAAGGTATTTTGGACCCAGGTCCCAGAAAGCCTTGGGACAATGCAGAGGGTTTTGAATTTAATCCTTGCATCCACTGGGAGCCAATGGAGAGATTTCAGAGCTGGAGAGATACGATCCCAGGGCTTGAGGCCAACGACAAGTCTCACAGTCCTGTTCTGGATTAGTTGCAGAGGGTGGAGAGTAGAGGCAGGTAGATCTAGAAAGAGGCTGTTACAATAGTCCAACAAAGAAAGAACCAGAACTTGGGATACCATGAGCTTCTGGGGGAAGGAGAGGAAAGGCAGAGTACCTCTGAGGAGGTGCAGTAGGAAGTTTGACTCTTTAGAGACCTCAGAGATGTGGGCGGTGAAGGAAAGTGTGGAGTCAAAGATGACCCCAAGGTTCTTAGCCTCGCAGGTGGGGGTAGGAGGAGGGCCAAGGGAGGCCAGCCAGAGAGTGAGGGGAAAGGATGGTGAAGGTGTGCCGATGAGGACAAGATCAATGGCGGCACACCAATCTTGAATGGCAGTTAGGCAATCAGAGATGAGAGAGGGAGAGGAGATGGCAGAGGGCAGCCTGAAAATTAGTTTAGTGTCATTAGCGTAGCACTAGAAATGTGAGCAGAAAGTGGAAATGCAGTGGGCAAGAGTTGTCAGCTATTGGTTGAAAAGCCAGGGCGAGAGGTTAGACCCCTGGGGAACACCACAGGTAGAGAGGAAGATAGATGAAAGAAAGGACCCAAGTTGGACCTGGGAGGGTCGATCTGCATGGAAAGAGGCCAGCCAGGCCAGAGCCTGATCAGTGATACCCAGGTTTTCACAGAAACGGTTGAGCAGGATGGTATGGTTGACCATGTCGAAGGCAGAAGAGAGATCGAGGAGGATGAGGACAGAGGGAATGTTAGAGTCAAGGTTGGAGAGCAGATCTTCACGGATGTTCAGGAGAGCAGTTTCCGTGCTTCTGGCAGCTCTGAAGCCAGGCTGGTGGTCATGGAGACAGCCTTGGGCCCCTTTTGTTTCATCAGTTAGTTTGTGTACCTGTCCGTTCATTCATTTATTTTGTTTGTTCACTCATTTCATAATGTTCATAATTCTTAGAGAATGATTTCTCCTAATGTTCAGGTTAATAAGAATGTGATTTACTCAAGGTTTCTTGCATATTTTCTTGTTATATTTGAGAATAAGTAAAGCCTCCCTTATTTGCTAACTCAAGTGAATCCAAAACGCAGCAGCCTGCTTGATTTCTGGAACTGGTAGGGGTGCATTTTCTGAAGACCTGGCTAGTCACCCAATAGTGGGCTCTTTCCATTGTGTTGCATTTGCTTATATTAGACATGGTGCCAGGAGGCCACTGTGTTGATAAACAAGTATTGTATAAAATTGATCACATAACAGAATATTCTGGAAAATGAAGCAGTAGATGCATTATTCTAATTCCTATGCAGACTATTTATATTTGCTGTGATTGGTCACATTCAAACTTCCGAACGTCATACAGGGTTTGCGTGCCAATGATGACTTATATCTAAATTCTGCTGGTTCATAATTGGCAAATATGACTGTCAGTGCATGTGTTAATGAAAGCTGTAGGCACAAGTTTGAATGTTTGAAGCATTGGAGCTCAAGACTGGTCCTCATTAAGAGTATGGCAGTAGCAATAGATTTTCTGCTATTTTTGCCATACCACAGTATTCCAAATTTTGAGTACATTTGAGGAAAATCCTCTAGTTCTTGAATGGAGGTTTTATATGGCAGATTACTGCCAAAATATCTGGTGGTCACAGTAAACAAATGTAGTCAAATTAGCAAGAGTGATTCTGCGAAACTCATAATGAAGGTCCTTGAGTGTGAAACCATTAACACTACCATATACAACACTCAGATCCAGAGATGGCATCCGTCTGGAACCTCAACCAATCATGAGTAAAAAACCTCATGGGTCAGCATTCTCTTGCCTAGCGCTAAACTTTGGAACGTCATCCTGAGAGAAATACAAACCACGAAAGGACCATCTAAAATTCAGAAAACTTCTAAAAACCTAGCTCGTCAACTCAGCACTGGACGAAAACGAATGAGCAACAGCCACACCCCACGGAATTAACACACAAATGTCAAGAAAGGGGACAAGGCCAGACAAAGACGAATTGCAGGGATGTAGAGAGGCCTCCAAATGGGAGGAAGACCCAGGTGCATCCGTTCCCATAGAGGGCCCAAGGGGAAACAAAGGAAAGAAATGGGACCAACCTAATTTGAACCACAGAGGGCATCAGAATTAAGGAGAAAGAGTAGTGACCAAACAGCTAGGCCACGGGGCCTGAGGAGCTCAAGGGCCCAGGGAAAAGGTGCCCCCCCCAAAGGGACACTGGCATATGTGTCACAGGTGGCAAAAACTGATGGGGTGCGATAAAGTATCACCACTAACCAAGCCCACTAAAAAAAAAAATCATCTCTCCTGTTACACCTCTCAAACTCTAAACTAAACACAACCATACCTCTACAGAACAACAAACCGCATGGACTTCACTACACTGCAACAACGAAACAAACCACACATAGCCTCGCACCACAGCACATGACAACAACCGACCAAAAAAATCACACCTACGCTCAGTGGTGTAATCCTAACTGAAGCCGCCAACAGCACATCACAGCTCTCTCTTGCGCTTATTTCCCGCTCAATCCTACTAACTTATTTCCCACACCTAACCCTTTTGATTTTCAGATCAGCCATAGCGCCAGGGCACCACTCAGGTTTTGCTATTGTGCGGAACAAATGTCCTTTAACATAACATAACACGTGTACATTTGGATCCACTCTTAATAATCAACAATTTGGAAAAACATAACGGTGAAATATTACTGTCAAGCATCCACCGATCAAACTAATTCACAGAGGCTCCTATTGTTAAAAGAAAAAGGCTCAGTTGTTCACTATTAGTTAACTCCCCAAGACCAGTTTTCGATTATCATGTTAATATTAATATGTATCTTTGAACTGAATATCTGTGTATTGAATGCTAGTCTCTGCTCCATATTAAGCTGCTTTAAAGGGTTTTTTCCCCAATAAAAAGAAAGTCTCTAGCCGATTGCAGAACCTGGAGACACTGCCACGTTCCTATGATGCAAGCCCAAAGCATGCCAGTAGGAGGCAGGGGAGGGGAGTAGACTTTTGATTTCCAGGGGGCGGGTGGGGGGCGAGTTTGGGGGAGGTGGAGTGTTGGACAACGTTTTAGGACGTCCCATTGAAAGTATCGGGACTTTCAGAGCATCAGAGCAGATGGCCATCAGAGCCAAGAGGATACGTCATGGGTGCACAACATACGGCCCGCGGGCCAGTTGCGGCCCGCCATGCCCTTTTGACCGGCCCACGAGGCACAAAGACTTTCCTAATGGAGGGCGGCCCGTGGCCGCCCTCCATTAGGAAAGTCTTTGTTGTCTTCCGGGCCGGTGAAAACACTGGCCCTCATTGGCTCAGCACACACACGCATCACGTCGCTCCTACGAGCCACGTAATGCGTGTGTGCTGCACCAATGGAGGGCCAGCACTACGGCTGGCGTGGTCCATAAGGCTTGATGCCGGAAGGCATTTCAGCCTTGGACCACGCCAGCCGTAGTGCGATTCCAGCGACTTCCAGCTTACCTGCCTGCCTTCCAGCACGTCTCCGGTAAGTGGTCTGTTTGTGTTTGTGTGTCGGGTTTGTTTTGCTTTATGTTTGTGTGTATGAATGTTTGCGTTTGAATGTATTTGAGTGTATGTTGAGATGCGGGGGTGTGTCGGATGTGTATGAATGTTTGTGTTTGGATGTATTTTGAGTGTTTGAATGTATTTTGAGTGTATGTTGAGATGCGGGGGTGGGGGGGTGTGTCGGATGTGTATGAATGTTTGTGTTTGAATGTATTTTGAGTGTATGTTGAAATGCGGGGGTGGGGGGGTGTGTCGGATGTGTATGAATGTTTTGATTTGAATGTTTTTTGTGTGCTGAGTTGGGGGGTGGGGGTTCGGGTCTGTATGGGTGCTTGTTTGAGAGTTTGCTGATTTGGGGGGTGGGGGGTTTGGGTCTGTATGGGTGCATGTTTGTGTGTGTGCTGAGTTGGGGGGGTGAGGGGTTCGGGTCTGTGTGTGTGCTGAGTTGGAGGTGGGGGGTTCGGTCTGCATGGGTGCATGTTTGTGTGTGTGCTGAGTTGGGGGGTGGGGGTTCGGGTCTGTATGGGTGCATGCTTGAGTGTGTTTGGGGCATAGTGTTTGGTTGGGGGTGAGGGGTCCATGGGGCATAGTGTTTGGTTGGGGGTTAGGGGGGTGAGGGGGCCATGGGGCATAGTGTTTGGTTGGGGGTGAGGGGGCCATGGGGCATAGTGTTTGGTTGGCGGTGAGGGACAGGGGGCATAGTGTTTGGTTGGGGGTGAGGGACAGGGGGCATAGTGTTTGCTTGGGGGGTGAGGGACAAGGGGCATAGTGTTTGCTTGGGGGGTGAGGGACAGGGGGCATAGTGTTTGGTTGGGGGTGAGGGACAGGGGGCATAGTGTTTGCTTGGGGGGTGAGGGACAAGGGGCATAGTGTTTGCTTGGGGGGTGAGGGACAGGGGGCATAGTGTTTGCTTGGGGGTGAGGGACAGGGGGCATAGTGTTTGGTTGGGGGGTGAGGGACAGGGGGCATAGTGTTTGGTTGGGGTTAGGGGGGTGAGGGGGCCATGGGGCATAGTGTTTGCTTGGGGGTGAGGGACAGGGGGCATAGTGTTCGCTTGGGGGGTGAGGGACAGGGGGCATAGTGTTTGGTTGGGGGCTAAGGGGGTGAGGGGGCCATGGGGCATAGTGTTTGGTTGGGGGTGAGGGGGCCATGGGGCATAGTGTTTGCTTTGGGGGTGAGGGACAAGGGGCATAGTGTTTGGTTGGGGGTGAGGGGGCCATGGGGCATAGTGTTTGGTTGGCGGTGAGGGACAGGGGGCATAGTGTTTGGTTAGGGGTTAGGGGGATGAGGGGGCCATGGGGCATAGTGTTTGGTTGGGGGTGAGGGACAGGGGGCATAGTGTTTGCTTGGGGGGTGAGGGACAAGGGGCATAGTGTTTGCTTGGGGGGTGAGGGACAGGGGGCATAGTGTTTGCTTGGGGGGTGAGGGACAGGGGGCATAGTGTTCGCTTGGGGGGTGAGGGACAGGGGGCATAGTGTTTGGTTGGGGGTTAGGGGGGTGAGGGGGCCATGGGGCATAGTGTTTGGTTGGGGGTGAGGGGGCCATGGGGCATAGTGTTTGCTTTGGGGGTGAGGGACAAGGGGCATAGTGTTTGGTTGGGGGTGAGTGGGCCATGGGGCATAGTGTTTGGTTGGCGGTGAGGGACAGGGGGCATAGTGTTTGGTTGGGGGTTAGGGGGATGAGGGGGCCATGGGGCATAGTGTTTGGTTGGGGGTGAGGGACAGGGGGCATAGTGTTTGCTTGGGGGGTGAGGGACAAGGGGCATAGTGTTTGCTTGGGGGGTGAGGGACAGGGGGCATAGTGTTTGCTTGGGGGGTGAGGGACAGGGGGCATAGTGTTTGCTTGGGGGGTGAGGGACAGGGGGCATAGTGTTTGGTTGGAGGTGGGAGCCATGGGGCATAGTGTTTGGTTGGGGGTTAGGGGGGTGAGGGGGCCATGGGGCATAGTGTTTGGTTGGGGGTGAGGGGGCCATGGGGCATAGTGTTTGGTTGGCGGTGAGGGACAGGGGGCATAGTGTTTGGTTGGGGGTGAGGGGGCCATGGGGCATAGTGTTTGGTTGGGGGTGGGGGCTATGGGGCATAGTGTTTGGTTGGGGATGGGAGCCATGGGGCATAGTGTTGCACTCCAAGAGTGAACTCAATAATAAAGCTAAAACAGGCACAGTTAGGAGATGTACATCCTTTGCTTTTTTGAGGAAACCTGACTCAACGAAGGCCATACTCCTCTTGGGTAACCCAAACAGCAAACTATAGCAGTCCAAAATAACGGAATGTCCAATCAAGGGTCAATAAAATATATATAATTTAATTAAACAGACGATATAGAATAACTAAATCGAAATAAATGATAGCAATGGAAAATGTGTAGTACAAAATGTAAGTTTGAAATGCAATAAAAATTGTTACCCCTCAAAAACATATCTTTTTCCATGTGTTTAATACAAATTGGGGGTTGAAAAAGCCTCCTGACATGTCCCGCCTACCGCCCCGCCCACTTTTACTTTTCGGCCCACTATAGCCCTCATGTAAGGTACTTTCGGCCCTCTGTCAAAATCAGTTGTGCACCCCTGGGATACGTGAACATAGATCTTTTCATCACAAGCCTGTATTTGATTGATGTGCAGTGACTGATCTGCTGCCCCTGTTGTACCTGGCTGCGTGGAGGGGTCCTCTGAATAGCTGCATTCTCCCGCAGCTGGCTCGTCGCTGCAGAGGATCCGTGCCTTGTCTGCTGTGAATATGTTGACGACCTGATAATCAGACAGCAGCTCCCCACTGCTGACTGATTGCGCTGCCCCAGCGCTGCATTAACATGCAGCAGGCTGCTCCCTAATGCGCCGGTCCATTTCTCATTTCCATCCACAAGAGCTCTTCTAAGCACGGTCCCTCTAAAGGTAATGACGGCAATATCTAAATATCTATGGGAAGGTCAGCCCGGATAATTTTCTCGGCAATTCCCGTTTGCTTTAATTTTCCCTACATCTGGCCAAACAATGTGAAATGTTCCCCAACGTCCTATATGACGTGGCCATTGTGCTCGGCGACAGCAGCTGATGAAAGGGATTGCTGATTAACGAGTGCCGTCTGTATTGCTCAGCGCAGTTGTTCGGGGTTAACCGGGACGCAGGGCAAATTTCCAATTGTATTCAGGGCTGGCAGGGATTATCAGACATGCCTCCAGTACTGCCTCTTTAAGTGTATCGAGGTCGCGCCAAGGTGAAAGGCTACATCCAATTGTGGCGCTGCCGTTCTATGAAAAATCTTCATTTGTAGCTGATCAAGAAATGCCATGAAGAAGTTTGACTGCGTTGCTATTGGATTTTCTGCCTTGTGCGTGTTTGGAGATGCTACAGGATGAGAAAGGCTTGTTTCAATTCCCTTCCAATGGTAAAATTGTCACACTTGAGGATCAGCCATTTCTGCACTTTTTATTTGTATCAGACCCGTCAAATCACAACATTAAAAACAATGTGCGTCTTTTGCACATTGGCGCTGTTAAACACCAGAATCTTTAGACGCCAACATTGTATGTCATTTTAGGTGAAGCAAAATACTCTTCGTTTTTAAACTAAAATATTTTATTAAGGAGCAACCTGATCCCCAAAGGTGCTTCATATCAAAAAGAGGTGTGTATCTTACAATTTCAGAAATGACAAACAAGGCTAGGCCTCATAATATTACTATGCAACTTTGAAAGCTAAGCCGTTGTACCTTCCAGGCACATTGGGCCCAATCGAGGAACCAGCTGTCTTAACATAGAATGATCGAGCCATTGAACGTGGTGTGGGATGTCATTTCACCAAAATGCCAGGGTTTGCGGAAGTGACATTACACCACCCTTGACATATGATGACATCACAGGAAGTGATGTCATTTGACCCCACCCTGAGGTGACATCACATGATCTTTCACCCCTTGACAAAACAGGAAGTAGCATCACATAGCATTGCACTACGAAAAATATGGTACAATATCACTATAATGTGATATACATTTCATATAAGAATGGATCACCAAATGTATCGTTAATATGAGTGTATATAGGCCCATATTACCAAATGACTGAATGCAAGCAGACGTCCAAGGCCAAATGAGGATTATGTGTTATTATATAGCACTTACTCTTAAGCGCTTTATATAGAACACATATATATGCAATAACACCCAACGTGTTTTGTTACTAATTTGTCGACTTAAGAAGGATGAAAAGCTGAGTTGGCCTTGTCGGGATTCAAACTTGCGACCTGCAGATCACACACACATCACAGCAGCGAGCGCTCTACCTACTGAGCTATCTTAACGGCTATAGCCATCTTACCAGCTATAGTAAAATGAGCAATTACATGTTTGCATGTTCTCAAAGGCAGAAAGCTAATTTTTATTTATTTATTTATTTATTTATTTATTGGCATATTATGGTGAGTAGTTTACAAACCTTTAGCCTTTCTTATTACAAAAAACAAATCCAAGAAAAAAGAGATATGGAGAGAAAGAACAAAAGAGAAAAACAAAAAGGAAGAACAAAGAGAAAAAAAAAGAAAAATGACAGTAGTAAATTAGCAATGAAAAACAAGATGTCCATCAGTTCAGATCGATTGGATACAGGATGTATAGTCCAACTAGCAGGAAGTGGTGAGGACAGACCGCTTGTTTTCTTGCGAACAGCCTTGTTCAATGGGCCTTTTATGGTATTGCAATCTTATTAAGTCTCTTGAAGATTACCAATATAAGCTTGACCAATGCTATTGTGAGTTGCAATCGTGATCCTTTCAGAAGTTCCAACCACCAATCAACAACTGTACTAGAAGGATAATGGATTGTGAATTCTGTCATCAGCTGAGTTCTGGTTCCATCAAATTCTGTGCAATGTAGGAACAGATGTGTCAGAATTTCCTTTGTATCCTCATTGTGACATAGTCTATAGTTTTGTTTTTGTTTTCAACACATGTTCAGTATTTCACTAGTGGGAAACAGATTTAACCTGAACCTCAGGTACTGATGCCTGAACAATGCATTTGGAAAGGTTTCCAGATATTTTGGAACAGTGTTCAAGATTTTGCCTTCTAGAAAGCAAATTACACTCTCTAGTGGATACCATTAAACTGATAACTGAGAATTAAAAGCAGCCCAGCTCATCTGCAGGTCTGGTGCAAAGTTGGCCGATGTCAAGCCTGCGTGGATCTACTTTTCAGGCTTCAGAGGTTGGCAAAATAGGGAAAGCAGCACACTCACACGACATCCAGTACTCTGGGCACTCGTTACCTCATACATGCAAACACACATCCTCAACAGCATGCCAGGGAGGTGGGACAGATAGACACATTGGGTCTCATCACGAGTTGGGCTGTAGCTCTTAAATGCGGGGGTAACGGTGTTACCGCCTCATTTAAGGGCTAATGAGTTGAGCGCTCAATGGGCTGTTTTATCTCCAGCTTTTTTCTGGAGGTGCAAATCCCATTAAGCGCCCTGTATTACCACCGGCTGTATTAGCGTGCAGTATTAGCGCTGCAAATATCCCATTCAATGCAATGGACCCAATGGGGATTTACCGTTAATGGCCAACCCATGATCCAGCGGTAATACTGCTGGACCGGTGGGCTCTAACGTTATTACAGCTGGTTGGTATTACAGCCGGGATACTGCCCAACTCGTGATAAGGCACATTACAACAAAGCATTAATTGTGGCACAATGAAACATTTGGTCAAACATTTCTACACTGTACACAAGCTTTTAAGCACAAGGATTTTGTCAAGTGACCAACGACACCGAGATGGAATGTCATGTGATGATCTTAACATGCAATAACTGCAACTTGTGAAGAGCAATATATAATGGGCCTTATCATGAGTTGGGTTGAATCCCAGCTGTAATACTGCCCAACTGTAATAGCGTTAGCACCCACCAGTCCGGCGATATTACCACCGGATCACAGGTTGGGCGCTAATGGTAAATCTCCATTCTATATTGGGTCCATTGGATCCAATGGGGCATTTTCAGTGCTAATACCGTGTGCTAATACAGTTGCGGTAATACCACCGAAAACAGGCTGCTAAATGTGATTTTCACCTCCAGGAAAAAAGCTGGAGGTAAAACAGCACATTTAGCGCCCAACTTGTGATAGGGCTAGCCCTTAAATGCAGCGGTAATACCATTACCTCTGCATTTAAGGGCTACCGCCCAACTCGTGATGAGGCCCTGACT
This sequence comes from Ambystoma mexicanum, assembly GCF_040938575.1. Lineage (NCBI taxonomy): Eukaryota > Metazoa > Chordata > Amphibia > Caudata > Ambystomatidae > Ambystoma > Ambystoma mexicanum. The sequence goes on from NC_090924.1 coordinate 584,060,691, forward strand.
TAACCCCTGAATTGTGTCTGAAATAAACCTTTAATGAGTCTAGTAATTATCTAAAGGAATTCCAGAAAGGCAAATTATTTGTTATTCCTATTCTTTCTCATTTAGGGTCACTGCTCAAAGTGTTACAGTCGTGGAATCCCCTGTTTTTTTAAGAGGCCTGAACAACAATGCCAGCCACTCCAGAAAAAAGAGCCACATGGTGCTGGCCACAGCCTAGGCGCTTACATTAAAAAAAAGAAAAAAAAAGCTTTTTTTTCTTTCTATTTTTTTAGGGGTAGCAAGGGAGACCTCAGGAATTGCATCCCTGGCCAGAGTCCAGAAAATGTGCCTTTCAAAAATGGCTGTACAGAGGATTGCTGCATGTGTAACTTGGCAGCAGTTGGCAAACACCCACAGGATTAGAATCCGGTCACTTCCCCTCATCAGTATAGCCATGACCAAAGCGACTATGCATACTGAAACTATTAAACTGTCCACGATAACGTAACACACTAAACATAGCCTCCCAGGCTTAGTACAGACCCACACTGTAATAATACTCAAACAGGTTTAGCAAACGAAAGCCCACAGAAACAAAAACACAACACTCAAAGACAAGCACTTAACTGGTGCAAAGACCAAGCCAGACCAGAAATGAACAGTAGACAAGCTTTATTACAAAAGGGCATGTACCAGCTTCAACTCAGATGTACAGGCAAATACGTTGACATATGTAGACAATAATGCTTGGCTTTGATAAACACAGGGGAAATGACTGAACACAGAAAAGCACCTATATTGAACGAGATACATGAATTACCCAAACACTCCAAATATCCCTTCACCTGATGCACATCTCTGATAAACGTGCATGAATGTTTGTTTGTTTGTTTTATTATATGTAATACGCACCAGACCCGGGGGTATCAGGGCACAATAGACATCAAGAGGGTTGTTCAGCTTAGGTTACAGTGCTGTGCAATATTATACATTTATATACAGTCAGTGGTGATAAGCACAGTCTGTACAGGAAACGCAGGAATACTGGCAGTTTCACAGTAAAAATGCAGAATACATAATAAAAGCGCAATAGGTAGTATATACAATGAGTACAAGAAGGAGCGAAGATTCCAGTGAATATATACTAGGATGTTAGTGGTCATTCTCCTTGATCCAGCGGATGACATGAGATCTAAAGCTTGAGTAGGGTAGGTCAGCCCTCAATGGTGGGGGCAGGGAGTTCCAGGATTGGGCAGCTTTAACCGGGAAACTACTCCTGCCAGTCTTCGTGCGTTTATACCTGGGCACTATAAGAAGGTTGGCGTTAGTGGTTCTTTTGGGTCGGTAGGCAAGTTGTCTTGTAAATCTGTCTGAGAGATATTTTGGGGCAGCTTAGTGAAGGCATTTGTGTGTGAGGGATACTGTTTTGAGAAAGATTTTATCATTTGTAGATAGCCAGTTATTAGATCTTCTATGGTCAGAAATATGGGCTTTCTTTGGAATGCATATGGCTGCTCTTAAGGTGTTGTTTTGCAAGATCTGGATCTTATTGGTAATGTATTTATTACTCCCTCGGTATAGGGCATTACAATAATCCAGTTTGGACAGAACAAGAGCTCTAGCCAAGGTAATGCAGTTGTTGGGGGAGAGGAAGGGTTTAGCTGCTCTAATTAGTTTGCAGGTGTAGGCTGTTGATGAGGCCATGGAATTGATTTGCTTTTTGAAGTTTAGTGTAGATTCTAAATAGAAGCCAAGGGTTTTGACTTCCTTGGCTACTGTGATGTTGTTATCATCTATTATAAAGTTGGAATAGTTATGACTTAGTTCGTTGAGATTTGCAGGGGTGCCTAGGATAAGGAGTTTGTCTTGTCATCATTCAGGCATAGACCGTGAGAGGCCATCCATGCCTGGATGATGAGGTAGACTTTATTCACAAAGGCCAAATCCTTGTTGTAGTCGCCCGTCAGCGGGATGAGGATCTGGGTATCGTCTGCATAGTTAGTGTAGGTGATACCCAGGTCATCCAGATCATCAAAAAGGGGCTTTGTGAAAATGTTGTTGTATTATACGCAAGATCCCTGTGGTATGGGGTCAGCTGCTGCTATGTGGGAGAAGACACGCATAGATCTATTATCCAAAAAGGATTGGATCCATTCTATCGCTTCTGGTGAGAAGTGGGCGGCGGAATCCAAGTGGCTGCACAGGATCTTGTGGTCTACTAGGTCAAACGCCTCTGAGAGATCAAGTAGCAATAGTAGTGCTGCCTTACCATTGTCTCTCTGCGCGTCGATCTGTGCCTTGAGGTCTATTAGCACTGTTTCGGTTCCGTGTTGTGGTCTAAATCCTGACTGCCATACTCCCAGAAGTTTGTTGCATTCCAGAAATTGTTGGATTTGGAGGTAAACCACCTTGTCTAGGATTTTGAGCAGGAACGGGACCGTGGTGATGGGGCGGTAGTTAGTGGGTATGGAGGGGTCAAGGTTTTTTTTTAAGTAAAGGGAGAACCCAAGACTGTTTCAAATTGTTGGGTATGGTACCAGTAGAGAAGGAGGCGTTTATGAGTTTGGAGATGAAAGGTGAGAGGTCCAGTGCAGCGTCCTTTATAATTTGGGCTGGGCATGGGTCGCCGTGGAAGTTAGAGGGTTTGAGTCCAAGGATGATTTTTTTGACTTCTAGAATGGATACTGTATTAAAGTTGAAGCGGGGTGTGTGTTGATCGAAAGGTGGTGGCGGTAGTTGGAGCAGAGGCTTCGACATATTGTTGGGTTTAGGGGCCAGGAGGAGGGTCTCTTTTTTATTGTTGATCTTAGCTTGGAGAGTCGCTACCTTATTAGATAGGGCACTTTGAATGCTGGTGCACCATAGTTTGTCTTTGTGACAGGTATCTGGTGCTATGATGGGTGATTCTATTTCTTTAAGGATTGTGAACAATTATTTGGTCCTAGAGTTGGCTTGCGTAATGCGCAAACTGAACGAGGATTATTTGTCGAGTATGATTTCTTTTTTGTAGAAGGAGGCTATTTTACTGAGAATGTTTTTGTTGGTCTCGGAAGGGTCTTGTCTCCAAATTTGTTTGCTTTCGCGTTTTTCTAGTCTCATAGCTTTCAGGTGAGGGATGAACCAGGAGTTCACATGTTTTATAGGTTTGCTCTTTCTAGTTTTCGATGGTGCTATAGCGTCTTATGATGATAACATTGTTATATTCCTCTACTATAATGAAGGGGTCAGTGTTGGCAGGGAGTGACTTTAAGGTGGGAAGAATCAATGGGGTGAGTTTTTCAGCTGTGATGTTTCTTTTATTTCACGTGGGGATGGCCGGGGCCATGTTAGTGGCGGGTGGTGGAAGTGTCGCGTCTAGAGAGAAGGAGATCAGGTGGTGGTCAGACCAAGGTTGATGATTGATGGACGTAATGGAGGTCTGGCAGTTGTGATCTGCTACCCAGTCAAGGGTTCTTCCTTTGGTAAGGGTGCCGCCTGTCACTTTTTGGGTGAAGCCCAGTTCCTCAAGGGAGTCGTTGATGAGCATGGCGTTGGTGTCGGATGGATCATTAAAGCCTAAATTAAGATCACCTAGGAGGAGGCAGTCAGAGGCATTTTTGAGATTGTCTGATAAAATGTTAGTTAGGTCTTCTTTGAAGGAGCCTAGGGGACCAGGCGGTCTGAGATTACACCCATGAAGCAATACCCACTTATCCAGAACGGAAGAATTGATATCTGCGTCACACTTACCCAAAGCTAATGCAATCTAAAATTGTCATGTAACCTAAACAAAAGCGCTATAAGCATCACACCTGCATCAAGTCCCTTTGAGTTTGACATTGACAGACACCTCTCCTTCACCCAGCACACAGCAAGGAAGAAGACACAAATGGCATGGTACTAACTTTCTCTCCTGTGGAAAATGAAGCTTGTCATCCCAACAAACAACTTCAGATCTGGTATCCAAGCCTTGGGCTCTCCCATCTGGATGGTGGCAATGCCCTTTTGGAAGACCTCCTGGTGACTACCCTGTGTCCCTAAGAAGTGTCCAGCATGCAGCAGCACGACTCATCGAAGAACTGCAAATTCATCCAGTCTCCAAGCTACCTCATTGAGAAACTCATCTACGGTGGCCTACAATCCACCACAAGTAAGGACATTCGCAGAATTGAACTCCACCTGTACAGGAAGGAAATAATGATTCTTATTGATCCGACCGCGGCTGATTTTGCTGCGGCCGGAATGTTCACATGAGAAAGGTGCGAATTACCAAAAGTTTGCACCTTTCTCAAGTTACCACACTTACATACTATGGGGGCTGCAGGTGTTTCCCCCGCAACCACCTGTCACTATACTGTAAAGTATAGTGGGTGGGTTGTTGCGGGGGACACCCCTGCAGGCCCGTTTTTTTTCTTTTCTTCTTTTGCGGGTGTGCTGCGGGGGTGTCCCCCGCAACACCCCACTCACTATGCCACACAGTATAGTGAGCGGAGTGTTGTGGGGGACAACCCTGCAGCCCCCACAGTCTTTTTTAACATTTTTTACTTACCTGCAATGCTACCACCAAAGGTTCAAACTTTTGGTGTTCGAACCTTTGGTGGTAGCATTTTCAGTCGTTTTGTACGGTCTGACCTTTTTTTTCGGTCCGATCGTACAAAACAGAAATAATCAGAAGACAACCCTTCTCCGGCTAGACGCCAAGACTCTGGAACCGTCTCCCAGTCAACACCTGACTTTCCCCCTCAATTCTACAGTTCTGGAATGAACTCAAGAGCCTCCTCTTCAAGAATTGGCTCCTTCGTAGCTAGCCCCTAGGGTCACACACCCACAACTCCCCACCCTATTTGAGACTAGGTGATCTGCTCAACACTGTTTCCTCCCCTGGTTGTTTGCAGATTCCTTGCTGCCAAACTGCCCACCCTCACTCTCTGCTGTTGTAAACTCCCTGCTCCCTGTTTCTCTGCTTCCTGCACCGAGTTCTTCCCCATCGATTGTAAAGTGTTCCCTTGCTTCATAGAGCTAGGTTCACACTCAATAAATACAATAATAATAATAATAATAATAATAATAATAATAATAATAATAATAATAATAATAATAATAATATTCACAAGCTAGAACAGATGGACCTGGTGATTTACCTTGTTGATACACTTGTTGCCACAGGTGCAGACAGTAAGACAAACACTGCAGAGTGTCATGCTGCAGCAACCGCAAACGCATAGAGATATCTCTTCAATAAGGACTATGTATAAAACCTCTTGTACGTTATAGAAAATATCACATCCAAAAAAAAAGAATACATGCCATTTTGGCAAAGCTTAAGTGGATCACTGCGCAGCACCATTATGCAATTGCCACAATAAAATGAGTCATTGGAGTCACTATGGCCATTGTCTCCTGTTTCCCCTGAAGTGCCCAAAGAGAATAGTCAGAGCCCTGACTAGACCGTGGCTGGTGCTGGCAGAGGCCTCAACAGGACTATGTGTGCCATACAATATCCTCCCCCATGAAGAGATAACTGTGTCTTCACATCAGTAGGTACTGTCAGGTTGGTAGCCACAATCTGCCTGTAAGTTTGTAAGGTAGCTCAGCCGGTTGAGCACTCGCTGCTGCAATCTTTGTGTGATCTCCGGGTTGCAGGTTTAATGCCGGCAAGGTAAACTCAGCCTTTCATCCAGCTGAGGTCGATAAGTGAGTACTATGTTGGGTGATATTGTAGGTAAATATGTTCTATGCAACATGCTTTGGTGAAAGTGCTATATAAATAACACATCATTATCACTATCCCGTCCACTGACATTCTTATGCCACATTCTTATGCCACTTAGTACTTCCTCTTCTGGTCTATCAAAGTGAGATTGCATTAAACTCAAGTGCGTTTAGCCTGTCATGTGAATTGAGATATATGACACGGGCAATGTGAACCCCAAAGCAGTTGGAGCAACATTAGTGACGCTTTGAGTGCTGGACTCCTCTCATACCAAAGGCGGTCTCTCCTCCTCACACTCAGGGGAGCTAAATAGCACCTAGGCGCTCTCATCACACTCCCCTGTTGCATACAAACACCAGGTATTGTCTTCCATGCACTCAGTAAGTTCCTCATATCGTGTAATACTGAACGATTTGCCATCTTTTCAGACCAGAAGCAGGACATGATCAGTGTGCTAGTTGCCCATGTGTGTCATGTTTGGGCCATTTATTTTATGAATTCAAGGGGCTGTTTGTTGTTCTGTCCTGTCCTGCTGGGCCTCACCCTCAGCCAGTATGAGATGCTCTCAAACTCCTCCTGTCTCCCATCTAATTCTACCAAGAGGCTATCCACCTCATGTATATCTCCTGCCGCTGACATCATTCGGACTCCTTAGGACATTACCATCACCATCGTTGCCTTCCACCCAAACAGGTATGTCATCTAAATTGGGGGGTTACTCCCCTTCCTGACCCACAGTTTTTCCCAACCTATGAAGAGGGGTCGGATCAATAATGTTGGGACTATTACTATGACCCATGTATCTGCCTGTTGCCATACTGTTACTGGCTCCCCTGATCTTTCCTACTGACCCAGACACCATCAGATTGGCAGGTCAAACAGTATCTAGTGATGATATTTCTAGAATAAATACAAAATTGATACACTATCCTGAACTCAGTTAAGTTAACTGCTCCCTGGCCACCATCCAGCACTTTCTTCCAGTGTTCTTGAAATGGAGTTTGAATAAAAAATGACTCCACTCTTGAAATATGTACCTCGTGCTTTTTGTCATCAGGAAATAAATATTGTTTCAACATTGGTATTTCTCCCAGCTATATTATGACACGGAACCTGGTCAAACTCACGGCTCAGGTCCTGGCATACATTGCCTATGCTTCAGTGTAGTCTGCTGAGTCCCCAGAGCTGACTTTGCAGATCTTTCAGATAAGGAACAGCCTCCCCCAGAGACACCATGGTCATTAGGAGGAGGAGCAAGTAATTGTGGCCTCCATCGCTTTAGTGGGCAAGACTTGTAGAGGCTTGTACAATACTATCACACTACACATACAACAAAAATAAAGCAGTACTCTAATTTTCTCCCCATGACATTTTCACTTCCAGTATGATGCATGGCAGAGACAGCAAAGGTGCTGCAAATGGGCGGTGTGGTTGCTAGGCTGGAGATGTGCTGCACTAACTACCCATGCTGTTGTATTAGCCACATGTGTTCTTAAGTCTTCTTTGTTGACCTTGTGTACTGTAGATGACACCAGACTCTATGGATGCACAAGGATGGTGTTTTACTAGGTCCTAGTGTTGAAAAAGCTTTTCCTAAACAAGCATATCAGATTTTCAAATCACTATAAGCCTGGTAGTGTCATAATGTGGGGGCCTTCCCCCAGCCATCCAAACATAACAATGATTGCAATGAAAATGAAAAGCCCCAACTGAAACTGCTTGTAATAACCACGCTGAGAGTGATGCAGGTGGGAATATATAAGGCCGTCAGCTTCTTTATTTAAAAAAACACAATAAATATCGTCATATCTCAGGATGTGCTTTTGGGCATCATGTGGTCAGGTGAGCAGGGGCCAAAGATGATGCTAAAACCAGCGATTGGCCAACTCAGGGCTGACCCGTGTTGCCAGCCCACGACTGCTACACAGCGTTGTGCTGTCTTCTTTTCTACTTTAGCATTGGCCATCCTCCTGTATTCGTGTTCGCATATTTTGTTCAGTTTAAGTTTTCGACTGTCCTTCATTGAGAGGGAAGGGTGGGTGTTTTTCTTTCTCTCCCCAAGTGCCTTTTGATACCTTGTGTATACCTTCTCTGTGCAGAGTGGGAAGGAATTAATAATGGGGCTGGTTTTGCCTGTATTTTTATAGTAAAAAAGATGGCAGAGGGCAGAAAGACACCTCGGGTGACTATCCTGATTAGACCGGAGGCCCCAACCTGTCCAGTTGGCAGCCTCCCTTTGGTCTTCATTTGTACTTTTGTACCTGCTTGCTTTTGTCATTTACCTGCTGTTGGGCGCCCCTCAGTTGCTGCCACTTTCGGGGTTGCGGGAGTCTGCATCGCTTCTGACTACATGAAACGAACCAGCTAAGGTATTAGTGCCAGGGGAAGTGGCAACCTGTTGGCCACTCCCCCACCACTTGTGTGTGATCCTCCATCCTCCTGCGTGACACACACAGGCTTAATTATCTTTGACCTTCAGTTCCATGGCCATTGCCCTTGTAGGTCCCAGGGCATATAGTGCCTCGCTCATTAATAACAGAGCTCACAGGTTTCATTTTCATTGATGCAGCTTGCATCAATGGAAATGAAGCATGTGCAGCAGGCAGCAGCTCCACACACAAGTCTGCTCGATCTGAAGCAGCTTGATTTATTTGTTAGGTCACAACTGTGCAGTGGGTAGAGCGTTCTCAAGAGCCATCTCCACAAAACATGCTCAGTGCAGTTTTGTCCCCGGAGAGACATCAAAGCGTCTCAAAACCAGGCTCAAATGGAGGCCTCGGGGTGTTCAGTGTTCATGTTGAAACCCCCTATGACCTATTGGACACTTCACCCTGCCCCCTACCCTGTACTTCATACGGGCTGGGGCAGGGTTACAGTTTGCAGATCCCATCTCAGCCTATGTCAGAGACAGAATAGAGGGTGGTGTCAATGGATGCAGGCATGATGTCACAAGCTGAGGGAAGCACTAGGCAGGATCTGGTCTCCAGCCTGTAAGAGGCGTGGGGTGAGGCCCAACAAACACGCGCGGTGCAGCAAGAAATGGCTAAAGACCAAGGGATGCTTCACACGTCTTGTTTATTCCTCAATACAATCGAACTGCCCCTTGCCCCGCCTCCTGCCGCCCGTCACTTCCCCTTTCCCTCACGTACTTCCCTTCCTGAACACCCGTCCCCCGGTAACCACAGAAACATCAACATGACATCTCCCCCTTTTTATTACGCTGTCGACTGGTTAAATTGCACCAGTCTGCTGGAAGGACCTTTGTGAATATCTCACTAATTTGCTTTAAGTAAATGTTCAACATTTTCCAAGAATTCTTCAAAAATAATAATAAGTTCAATTAGTTGTAACCAAAAAATCTTTTATTTAGAAATCTGCATTTGTCTGAGGCCTTTATCAAGCATTATATTGTCCAATGCATTTCGGTCTGTGCTAGACCTTCTTCAGGGACTATTAGTGATCAAAAGATAAAGAATAAAAAATAAAGATCATGTTATCTAATATGTTAATAACAGTATACATTTTCATTTAATCTAATACAACATTTTACATTGTACTTAAAGTTTGCTCCAAAATGTACCTGTATTAAACGATGCTTCTAATCTTAGGCCTGTTTGTATTCAATTCCTTATTGGAGAATTATCCAACTCTGCTTCACTCAAACATGCTTGTTTATATTTTGTTATATGCCCTTTGTGCAGCTTGCTTCTGTTCTTGATAATCTAAATGATAACCAATGTATACTTTAAATTTCAGCAAATATCTAGTCACAAATGGTTCTATCAACCAGAGTTTCACTTGTTCTCAAAAAGAGTCTTACCTGTAGTAAACAGATGTAGAAGCAGCCGGGCACCTTGCTCGCGTGAAAACGCGTTGCTTGTTGCTCGGGCTGCTTTTATAGTGCAGAAAATGGCGCCGGCGCGCAACGTGATGACGTCATCAATGTGATGACGTCATCGCGTGCCGGCGGCCATTTTGAAATGTAAAAAAAAAGAAAAAAAAACTTCAATTGGATGTCGACTGTTCCTTTGTGTGTACCAATGTACATATACAAACTTATGATGTGTTTAACTTCTGGGGTATTAGATCTTTTTTAGTTTCACACATAATTGGTTTCTTAGACCGCATATTCTCCGCTTACAGCATCCCAAGAGTGCTCAAGACGGAAAATGGGCCCCCATTCAGTGGGCATCAGTTTGCACAATTTGCAAACTATCTTGGCTTCCACCAATGGAAGATAACACCTCTATGGCCACAGGCCAATGGCCTGATAGAATGATTTATGGCCAATCTCAAGAGGGCCCTCCAAATTGCCAAGCTCACTGGGCAACCGTTCAAGCAAATTCTAAATCATCTGATGTGAGACTAACGGGGCACTCCTCATAGCACAACAGGGAAAACGCCAGCCGAGGTCATGTTTGGGAGAGACATTCAAACACGGATCCCGCATGCCAATCCGGGAGGACCACCCGAGAACCGTGACAGGGACATGAGGGGACGTGATGGCACCGCCAAGGAATACATGAAGGAGTATGCGGACCAACGGAGGGGGGCGAAAGAACCCCAGATCGAAGTGGGCGACATTGTCACAGTGAAACAACCTCAGACTCACAAACACACTTCAGTATTTCAAGACGAGCCGCTGTTAGTCATGCAGAAGAAGGGATCCATGATCACTGCACAGGGTGTGGAAGGGTCAGTCACCCGGAACTCTTCACACTTCAAGGGGATTCCTTCTCTGGGATCTCGCCGACTGAATGGCCGAGTGGTCGTTCCTCTTGACTATGAGTCTGATGATCCATATCTAGGGGACCAAGGAGAAACTGAGGAATCGGACATGGAAGGCGCTCCTGAGGTGGAGGTCAGTGGAAGCCTGCAAGGGTTTGCAAGTGCCCGTCCTCAACAGGCTTGAAACAAGCCCCACCGGTGGATTGGGAAAATGGGTTAGCAAACTTCATCACCTGCTCACCTGTTGTGAGGGACAAAGTTAATGTTTAAAAAGGGGGAGATTGTCCAAAGAAAGAATAGAGTGGGCACTACGTTGTAAGTTAATTCAGTAATTTAAACTTAGTAAAGTATTTGGTCCTGTCGCCAGATTCCTCCCCGTTGCAAAGGGAGGTATGAAATAATGTTACGCTGTCGACTGGTTAAATTGCACCAGTCTGCTGGAAGGACCTTTGTGAATATCTCACTAATTTGCTTTAAGTAAATGTTCAAAATTTTCCAAGAATTCTTCAAAAATAATAATAAGTTCAATTAGTTGTAACCAAAAAATCTTTTATTTAGAAATCTGCATTTGTCTGAGGCCTTTATCAAGCATTATATTGTCCAATGCATTTCGGTCTGTGCTAGACCTTCTTCAGGGACTATTAGTGATCAAAAGATAAAGAATAAAAAATAAAGATCATGTTATCTAATATGTTAATAACAGTATACATTTTCATTTAATCTAATACAACATTTTACATTGTACTTAAAGTTTGCTCCAAAATGTACCTGTATTAAACGATGCTTCTAATCTTAGGCCTGTTTGTATTCAATTCCTTATTGGAGAATTATCCAACTCTGCTTCACTCAAACATGCTTGTTTATATTTTGTTATATGCCCTTTGTGCAGCTTGCTTCTGTTCTTGATAATCTAAATGATAACCAATGTATACTTTAAATTTCAGCAAATATCTAGTCACAAATGGTTCTATCAACCAGAGTTTCACTTGTTCTCAAAAAGAGTCTTACCTGTAGTAAACAGATGTAGAAGCAGCCGGGCACCTTGCTCGCGTGAAAACGCGTTGCTTGTTGCTCGGGCTGCTTTTATAGTGCAGAAAATGGCGCCGGCGCGCAACGCGATGACGTCATCAACGTGATGACGTCATCGCGTGCCGGCGGCCATTTTGAAAAGAAAAAAAAAAAAAAAAAAAACTTCAATTGGATGTCGACTGTTCCTTTGTGTGTACCAATGTACATATACAAACTTATGATGTGTTTAACTTCTGGGGTATTAGATCTTTTTTAGTTTCACACATAATTGGTTTCTTAGAGTATTAACTCTATATTCCTGAACAAAGTAAAACCAGCTACAATTCACATGTTCCATATTATGGTATAATTGCCACATATAAATTGTTATATTATTAGTTATTTTCTCATATGAATTATTGATGTTGTAATTCCACATGAAGTTCTGTATATGTTGTTTCAGGTACATGTAACGCGACTATCAACACTTTAACTTACTTAATATGAACACCCAATGATACGAACCAATTATTTACTGATATGCTCCTGGTTGCTATATACTTCAACTTTGTATACATATTTTGGGCATTTAATAATTAACAGCATACTCACATTCATGTGTTGGTACCTAATTTCAACGTAATTTCATTTCATTAAATTTACTTTAAAGAAAACATGCAAAGTTACATTCCTCATTGAGGCCATCCGGATGCATAGAGTTGAGTTTTTCAATCCAGTAGGTTTCCTTCTGATTTAGAAGTCTGTTAATGTCAACTCTCTGACCTTGAGTAACTTCCAATACATCCAAAATTTGAAATTTAATTTGCGCTATTTGATGATTAGCTTCTCTAAAATGTCTTGCTACTGGAGATTTGATGTTTCCTGTACGAATATTTGAACGATGTTCGTTCCATCTTGTTTTCGCTTTACGGGCGGTTTGTCCCACGTAGTACTTGCCACATGGGCACTTGATACTGTATATAACACTCATAGTGTCACATGTTGCGAATTTCGTCAAGTAGATTTTGCGACCTGTGTTTGGGTGGAACACAACGTCCCCTTTCTGAACCATGTTACAATTTGAGCAGTTCAAACATGGAAATGTTCCCTTTCTTGTTGTTCTTGTTTTTTGTGTTTGAATGTCACTCCTTATCAACATATCTTTAATATTCCTGCTTCTGGTGTAGGCAAACATTGGAGGAGTGGTATAGAGGTGTCCCAGTATTCTGTCCTCTGATAGAAAATGCCAATGTTTCAAAACAATTTTCTTAACTTTATTACTCTCTGTAGAATATTTAGTCACATAGATAAATGGTGTTTCTTTAACTGACGTAGATTTGGTTAATACCTCTTGTCTATCCATGGTTATCACTTTGGAAATAGAATCATTGATCTCTTGTATAGGATAACCTCTTTGTAAAAATCTCTTTGCCATATCTTGTATTTGCTTACCACATTCCACTTCATCTTGCACTATTTTCTTAACCCTTAACATCTGGCTGTAAGGGAGACTTCTAAGAGTATTTTGAGGGTGAAAACTTAAACGATGCAGCAGATTATTACGATCGCTCGATTTTCGGTACAAGGTAGTGGTAAGTTTGAGATCCTGATTTGACACAGTGACATCCAGAAAGTTAACTTCTTTTTTACTATAAGTTGTTGTGAATTGTATATGTGTGTCGATTGTGTTCAGGAATCTTGTAAATTGTACGAACTGTTCTTCACTTCCTTGCCAAATTCCGAATACATTGTCGATATATCTTCCCCAGTATTGGAGATGATGTTTCCAAATGTCATGATTCAGTATATTCTCTGTTTCGAATTTATACATAAAACTATTGGCGTAACTGGGTGCCATTGTGGCTCCCATAGAAGTTCCACTCGTCTGTAAATAGTACTGTTGTTGGTATCTAAAGAATGAATTTTGTGAAATGAAATCCAAGAGAATCATTAAAAATTCCTTAGATGCTTCTACCCCTCTAGTATTTAGTAACAACCATTCCACCGCTTCTTGTCCTTGATTATGAGGAATTGAGGTATACAAACTACGTACATCTGCGGTAAATAAAATACTGTTCTCATTCATAGTAATGTTCGTGAGAATATACAAGCATTGATCCTAACACTAGGATTAAAACATTGGAACGTCTCATACGTAAAGAGATTAACAGAAAACTGCACGCAGTTACTCTTACAAAATATTATAGAGCTCAAAGAATTCCAAGAGGTTTGAGGATCCCTATGAGACCCACCCTATGCAAGGAGAGTCGTGAGTTTGTCAACAAATGGGAACAAATTCTCAATAAATGCTCGTTGGATTTGATATTATTGACTGTTCAAGAACTTTCCAAAGAACTTGATAAACTTTCATCAGAAATTTTGGAGATACAAGAGGAATTGACCACAGCATTGAGTGCAACCGATCTAGAAAAGATTTTGGAAGAGATCAACACTAATTTACTAGAATATCGCACAGAATTAGAAGCAAAGAAATTGCGAAAATATCGTAGAGATACGTATGATTATTTAAACGATGAGGTGTATACTTGGATGAATAAATACAATCAGAGACCAGTTCCAAGAAATTCGTCAAGTTCATCAGATCCAGATACTAGTGGACCAGAGACATCGGGTGCAGAGCGACAAGACGCAGGTGAAGGAACAAGTACTGGCGATAAACGCCCCACAGGAAGAGGAACCAATTTCAGGGGTACTTTTTTAGACAGAGGCCAACGCGGAAGAGGACAAGGAGGGGACGCAGACAGAAATCAACAGCGTCCACATACACGATTGAACCCCAGGAAAACTTAGTGATTAATTTGTCAGAATACCATTTGTCTAAAGAAGAGAACAACCTATTACAAAAAGGACTTAACTTTGTTCCAACATATCACTCTACTTTATTTGAGAAGAAAGTAGAACTATTCAAATTTTCAAGAAAACTTAGATTAAAGGCTTTTTTTGCTACAATTGAGGAAGAAAACATAGAGTATCCAACACCAGAAATTGAGTACAAAGAATTTAAACCCAAGAGTACTTTCATACCTCCTATAAATTATCCTATAATTGACTTGTTTCAAAGAATGGTCACCACCGATTTGAAAAAACTTTCATATAAATCACCGCGACATGGTAACTTTAGTAAACATGATTTAAGTACCATTCGTAGACTATTTTCGAACAAGAACATCACATTTAAACCTGCAGATAAAGGGGGAGCCATGGTAATTCAAAATACTGCAGATTACCATCAAGAATGCATGCAACAACTGATGGACAGATCAGTATATCAACCCATAGATAAGGACCCTATCGATGACATTCAAGAAAATTTGGAATACATACTCGATTTGGCGGAGAATAACAAGTGGATTACAGAAAAGACCCGACGTTTCCTAACCACTACAAATCCGAGAACACCTGTCTTCTACACTATTCCGAAAATTCATAAAACATTAGAAAAACCACCAGGCAGACCTATTGTATCAGCCACTAACAGCATTTTACAACCTCTAGGTACATATTTGGATTATTTTTTGCAACCTATAATACAAAATACTAACACGTACATTAAGGATACCACTCATTTTTTGAATATTCTCACGAACATTACTATGAATGAGAACAGTATTTTATTTACCGCAGATGTACGTAGTTTGTATACCTCAATTCCTCATAATCAAGGACAAGAAGCGGTGGAATGGTTGTTACTAAATACTAGAGGGGTAGAAGCATCTAAGGAATTTTTAATGATTCTCTTGGATTTCATTTCACAAAATTCATACTTTAGATGCCAACAACAGTACTATTTACAGACGAGTGGAACTTCTATGGGAGCCACAATGGCACCCAGTTACGCCAATAGTTTTATGTATAAATTCGAAACAGAGAATATACTGAATCATGACATTTGGAAACATCATCTCCAATACTGGGGAAGATACATCGACGATGTATTCGGAATTTGGCAAGGAAGTGAAGAACAGTTCGTACAATTTACAAGATTCCTGAACACAATCGACACACATATACAATTCACAACAACTTATAGTAAAAAAGAAGTTAACTTTCTGGATGTCACTGTGTCAAATCAGGATCTCAAACTTACCACTACCTTGTACCGAAAATCGAGCGATCGTAATAATCTGCTGCATCGTTTAAGTTTTCACCCTCAAAATACTCTTAGAAGTCTCCCTTACAGCCAGATGTTAAGGGTTAAGAAAATAGTGCAAGATGAAGTGGAATGTGGTAAGCAAATACAAGATATGGCAAAGAGATTTTTACAAAGAGGTTATCCTATACAAGAGATCAATGATTCTATTTCCAAAGTGATAACCATGGATAGACAAGAGGTATTAACCAAATCTACGTCAGTTAAAGAAACACCATTTATCTATGTGACTAAATATTCTACAGAGAGTAATAAAGTTAAGAAAATTGTTTTGAAACATTGGCATTTTCTATCAGAGGACAGAATACTGGGACACCTCTATACCACTCCTCCAATGTTTGCCTACACCAGAAGCAGGAATATTAAAGATATGTTGATAAGGAGTGACATTCAAACACAAAAAACAAGAACAACAAGAAAGGGAACATTTCCATGTTTGAACTGCTCAAATTGTAACATGGTTCAGAAAGGGGACGTTGTGTTCCACCCAAACACAGGTCGCAAAATCTACTTGACGAAATTCGCAACATGTGACACTATGAATGTTATATACAGTATCAAGTGCCCATGTGGCAAGTACTACGTGGGACAAACCGCCCGTAAAGCGAAAACAAGATGGAACGAACATCGTTCAAATATTCGTACAGGAAACATCAAATCTCCAGTAGCAAGACATTTTAGAGAAGCTAATCATCAAATAGCGCAAATTAAATTTCAAATTTTGGATGTATTGGAAGTTACTCAAGGTCAGAGAGTTGACATTAACAGACTTCTAAATCAGAAGGAAACCTACTGGATTGAAAAACTCAACTCTATGCATCCGGATGGCCTCAATGAGGAATGTAACTTTGCATGTTTTCTTTAAAGTAAATTTAATGAAATGAAATTACGTTGAAATTAGGTACCAACACATGAATGTGAGTATGCTGTTAATTATTAAATGCCCAAAATATGTATACAAAGTTGAAGTATATAGCAACCAGGAGCATATCAGTAAATAATTGGTTCGTATCATTGGGTGTTCATATTAAGTAAGTTAAAGTGTTGATAGTCGCGTTACATGTACCTGAAACAACATATACAGAACTTCATGTGGAATTACAACAGCAATAATTCATATGAGAAAATAACTAATAATATAACAATTTATATGTGGCAATTATACCATAATATGGAACATGTGAATTGTAGCTGGTTTTACTTTGTTCAGGAATATAGAGTTAATACTCTAAGAAACCAATTATGTGTGAAACTAAAAAAGATCTAATACCCCAGAAGTTAAACACATCATAAGTTTGTATATGTACATTGGTACACACAAAGGAACAGTCGACATCCAATTGAAGTTTTTTTTTTTTTTTTTTTTTCTTTTCAAAATGGCCGCCGGCACGCGATGACGTCATCACGTTGATGACGTCATCGCGTTGCGCGCCGGCGCCATTTTCTGCACTATAAAAGCAGCCCGAGCAACAAGCAACGCGTTTTCACGCGAGCAAGGTGCCCGGCTGCTTCTACATCTGTTTACTACAGGTAAGACTCTTTTTGAGAACAAGTGAAACTCTGGTTGATAGAACCATTTGTGACTAGATATTTGCTGAAATTTAAAGTATACATTGGTTATCATTTAGATTATCAAGAACAGAAGCAAGCTGCACAAAGGGCATATAACAAAATATAAACAAGCATGTTTGAGTGAAGCAGAGTTGGATAATTCTCCAATAAGGAATTGAATACAAACAGGCCTAAGATTAGAAGCATCGTTTAATACAGGTACATTTTGGAGCAAACTTTAAGTACAATATAAAATGTTGTATTAGATTAAATGAAAATGTATACTGTTATTAACATATTAGATAACATGATCTTTATTTTTTATTCTTTATCTTTTGATCACTAATAGTCCCTGAAGAAGGTCTAGCACAGACCGAAATGCATTGGACAATATAATGCTTGATAAAGGCCTCAGACAAATGCAGATTTCTAAATAAAAGATTTTTTGGTTACAACTAATTGAACTTATTATTATTTTTGAAGAATTCTTGGAAAATTTTGAACATTTACTTAAAGCAAATTAGTGAGATATTCACAAAGGTCCTTCCAGCAGACTGGTGCAATTTAACCAGTCGACAGCGTAACATTATTTCATACCTCCCTTTGCAACGGGGAGGAATCTGGCGACAGGACCAAATACTTTACTAAGTTTAAATTACTGAATTAACTTACAACGTAGTGCCCACTCTATTCTTTCTTTGGACAATCTCCCCCTTTTTAAACATTAACTTTGTCCCTCACAACAGGTGAGCAGGTGATGAAGTTTGCTAACCCATTTTCCCAATCCACCGGTGGGGCTTGTTTCAAGCCTGTTGAGGACGGGCACTTGCAAACCCTTGCAGGCTTCCACTGACCTCCACCTCAGGAGCGCCTTCCATGTCCGATTCCTCAGTTTCTCCTTGGTCCCCTAGATATGGATCATCAGACTCATAGTCAAGAGGAACGACCACTCGGCCATTCAGTCGGCGAGATCCCAGAGAAGGAATCCCCTTGAAGTGTGAAGAGTTCCGGGTGACTGACCCTTCCACACCCTGTGCAGTGATCATGGATCCCTTCTTCTGCATGACTAACAGCGGCTCGTCTTGAAATACTGAAGTGTGTTTGTGAGTCTGAGGTTGTTTCACTGTGACAATGTCGCCCACTTCGATCTGGGGTTCTTTCGCCCCCCTCCGTTGGTCCGCATACTCCTTCATGTATTCCTTGGCGGTGCCATCACGTCCCCTCATGTCCCTGTCACGGTTCTCGGGTGGTCCTCCCGGATTGGCATGCGGGATCCGTGTTTGAATGTCTCTCCCAAACATGACCTCGGCTGGCGTTTTCCCTGTTGTGCTATGAGGAGTGCCCCGTTAGTCTCACATCAGATGATTTAGAATTTGCTTGAACGGTTGCCCAGTGAGCTTGGCAATTTGGAGGGCCCTCTTGAGATTGGCCATAAATCATTCTATCAGGCCATTGGCCTGTGGCCATAGAGGTGTTATCTTCCATTGGTGGAAGCCAAGATAGTTTGCAAATTGTGCAAACTGATGCCCACTGAATGGGGGCCCATTTTCCGTCTTGAGCACTCTTGGGATGCTGTAAGCGGAGAATATGCGGTCAAGTGCCGGCACCACATGATGAGCGGCTGTGGAGGATATGATTTGTGTTTCTGGGTAGCGGGAGTACTTGTCCATCACGGCCAGCACATATTTCCCTCCTTCAACGGGCTTAAAGAAGTCGGCAGCGACAGCCTACCATATTCCTTGTGGAAGCTCTGACATCTTCAAGGGTTCCGGATGTCGGTTGGGTGTGATGAGGTTGCAAGTGGGACAAGACTTGAAGGCTTCCTCCACTAGGGAGTCCATGCCTGGAAACCAAACCTTTTGGCGTAGCATGCGTTTGGTTGATACCATCCCTCGGTGGTTCTCGTGGGCGATTTCAATGACTTTGGCCTGTAGGGATGGCAGGAGCACCAGCTTACAATCTTTTAGAAGTAGGTGGTCGTCAGACAAGGCTAGTTCATCCTTCACCTGGATCAGTCGATCCACTTCACCCTGCACCTGGTCCCCGGCTGCTCGCCCTCTCTCTCTCTCCTCCACATGCCCGATTCGAGACCTTCACAAATGATTTGATACACTGGATCATTTTCTGTCTCTCGGGCTATGGTCCTGATATCGATCCCTTCTGGCGTGGTCTGCTGTATTAGTTATCGGAGGTATCTGTCTGCTACCGAGGGTTCTGGCGTGCACCCTCCCCAAGGCCGTCTGGACGAGAAGTCTGCTGGATTCTCTCCTTTTCCTGACCGGTGCACAATTTCAAACGCATAGTCTTACAGCCATAGCCCTCAGCGGACTATCCTCGGCGGCATCTTTGCTTGAGAGTTCCCATACAGGAACAGCAATGCCTGATGATCCATGATGATGCAGAATGGCTTGCCATACAGGAACAAGTGAAAGTGTTTGCATGGCCAAACCACGGCAAGTCCTTACTTCTCTGCCTGTGAGTATGCCTGTTCAGTGGCAGAGAGGCTCCTGCTGGCATATGCAACGACATGTGTTCTTGCGGGATCCCTTGGGTCCACCTGAGCTAGGATGGCTCCCAGTCCCAGAGGACTGGCGTCTACCGTCAGTTCAGTTTGTCAATTTGGGTCATAATATGACATGTTTTCTGCCTTGGCGACCCTTTCCCGGATGATCTCAAAAGCCTTTTGGCACTCATCCGTCCAACAGAATGTGGCATCTTGTCTTGTGAGGAGTCTTAGGGGTTCGCTTACCGTTGCACAGTCCTTGATATAACAGGTGTAGTAGCTGGCGAGACCCAGAAAAGACCTTAACTCTGAGACGTTGGGCGGGGGTGTGGTGTCATTCAGTGCGGCAACCTTGTCCGGATCTGGGGTCATGCCGGCTTCATAAAATATGTGACCGAAGAACTTCAGTGTACTTTTCCGGAACTCGCACTTTTCCTTATTGAGCGTGAGATTTGCCGCCTTTAACGCTTTGCACACTTCCATGAGAAGACCAAGATGTCATAGCTATAGTTGAGGCAGTTCGGGATGTGCTTGATGACATAGTGCACCTCGGCCTGAAAGATTTCAGCGGCCAGGGACACACCAAAACTCAGCCTTGTATAGCGAAAGAGGCCCAGATGGGTGACGAAGGTGGTAATGTTCCGGCTTTCTGGGCTCATCACCACTTGGTGGTAACCTTTCTGCAGGTCTAACTTGGAGAACACCTTGGCCCCGTTTAGAAGATGAATTATGTCTTAAATGCGTTGGTCAAGTGTCTTTCTCTCCGTATGGCTTGGTTGGGGCGTCTCATGTTGACGCACAACCGAATGGCTTCTGACCACTTTTTTGGCACCGGCATTATAGGGGACACCCCGTGGTGGCTCGATGATGTTTTGCTCGAGCAGCTTGTGTAGTTCATCCTCCTCCTTCTGTTGGATGTTGACTGGGATCCCCCAATAGTGTTGGGCTACGGGGCGGATGGAGTTGTCAATGTGCAGCTTTATGGCTCGATTCTTTAGCTTCCCGATGCCTCTGAATATACGTGGGTAGAGGTTATTGATCATGTAAACCGGGTCGATGTATTTGTGGACCATGACGTTGTACAGGATGTGAATGAGTCCCATATCAGCTGGTGCCTTGAAACTTAGAACACACCCGCTGTCAGTTTGGGTTGCTAGGACATGAATGGGGATTATTTTTCTCATGCCCTTTGTATCTGCAGGTGCCCTCGAACTGTACTAGACACTTGAGGGGTATCTTGGCCCCATAAGCATAGATGTCTACTGTGGCAGGGCACAGTTTTGGCGGTGTGGGCAGGTCCTTGAAGATGGTTTCACTAATGACTTTGTCGATGAGGAACTCTGTAGGCTGCTCATTTAGTTTAATGATTAGGGTAAGGCTGTGTGCCATCGTGGTGGGATTGCCCAGGGCATATACGTAGGCCTTTCTCTTTTGATCAATCCATGATGAGCTGGGATCAGAGTCAGATGGCGACTGTTCAACAAGATAGCGCACGTGACGTCTTGATCTGCGCTCGGGCCTCGCACGCATCACATATCTCCTTCTGTCTCTTCTATCCCTTCTATGGCTCTCCTCCCCCGAATCTCTTTCCTTTGAGTCCGGGGTTGCCTGGTTAGCTGGCCCCCAGAGGAGGAACTGGCATTTGGTTTGGGTCGGGACGGTGTCTCCATGGTCCGTTCCCTCCCTTTATCACGGAATAGCCTGCCCACGGACTTGAAGTGGCCCTCTTCACCACATGTGGCGCAGCACTGGCCAATGGCTGGGCAGGTCCCTTCATGGGGGTATTCAAACCCACATTTATAGCAAAAGAGTTCCTCCGATCTTCTCTCCTGCTGCAACCTGTGGATGTTCTCCCCTGGAGTCGGGTTATTGAAACTCTTCACCTGGGAATTTATGGCCCTTTCAGCCCTGACCAGTGCGATGATTTCATCAAGAGTGCGTTGTTTCTGAAGCAGTTTCCTGCGAAACGTCTGCGACTCGCACCCTGCTATTATTTGGGATCGGAGTGCCTCCGTGTTGGAGTAATTGGCAAAGTCGCAGTGTTTCATTTTGGTGCAGAGCCGCATGACATAGGCGTCCCTGGTCTCACCCTTGCTTTGCTTGGTACTGTAGAAGAGATGCCTCTTGTAATCCACGGTGGTGTGGGGAGTGAAGTAGACTGCTAGCGCGTCTTTTATATCTTGAAGGGAGTCAATGGAGACGGGGGGCAACTCGTCGAAGATGTCACGTGTCGTGGAGCCCACTGCCAACTTCAACAGGCATTTCTGACATGCGTCTTTTATGGGTCCTGTGGCCCCCATGCACAATTCAAAGTCTCTGATCCATTTGGTCCACTTGGAACCCATGTTGCTTGTGTCCGAGACATCAAAAGCCCCTGGCATTTGTGCCGCTAGTGTGTCCGGGAGCCTGTATGGAGTCTGATCCACCACTTGGGGACCCTGACCTTGCTGTCCTTGAGCCTGTGCACCTTGGCCATTATCTTGGCCAGACATTGTCCTGAAGAGCCCCTGGCTATTCTAAATTCTACAATGGGCGTGCTGTAGATCACCTCTGGTGTCCCTTTGCTCTTGATGGCCGCCTCCTTAGGCATGAGCACCATCAGCGTTGGACAGGGTCTCTCTGGAATGTCCCTCTGCATTTTGAGGACCTGGATGGCTGCCTCCAATGGGCACGAGCACCATCCGTGGAACTTTCAGGGTTCCTGAATCTTCTTACCTCAGGATGCACGTGGTGGTGTGCTCTCTCTTTGTCTCTGGAGTGTCGGGCGCGGGTTGCTTCGCTTCCCGTGCTGCTTCCTTAACTGCTGCGGACCAGGCGGCCAGCAGCATGTTCCTGCTGCAGTCTGGCTCCTCCTCCACCCCACATGGAGCCTCCAACGTTCCGTTAGGTGCTCCAGCGCCTCCCGCAATTGTCCTTTCTGCTCCAATGTCCCTTCTGGGTGCAGTTCACCCTCTCAGCGGTCCGGAGCGCTCCTCTGCACGTGGAACTGCTGCGTTCTGCTGGGCGTTCCAATCACCACACACAAGCGGCCTCTCCGCTCCTTTGACTCCGTTGATGGCTATTCGGCTCGTCGCCAATGTAAAAGGCGTGGGGTGAGGCCCAACAAACGCACGTGGTGCAGCAGGAAATGGCTAGAGGCGGAGCTATGTTTCACACGTCTTCTTTATTCCTCAATACAATCAAACTGCCCCTTGTCCAGCCTCCCGCCGCCCGTCACTTACCCTTTCCCTCACATACTTCCCTTCCCTGAACACCCGCCACCCTGGTAACCACAGAAACGTCAACATGACACAGCTCACAACTTCCTCCTCCCTCAACTCGTGACTTGTGCTGTGTTGTTCTCAGCACAGCAGGTAGGCTCGCTCGCTAATGGAAGAAGACGGCCCTCCCAGTCACCACCTAGTACATGTGGTGCTTGGCCAGGCAAGCTGAAGAAGGGGAAGTCCAGACGTTTCCAAAGAGGACTGGATTTTGAGCCAAAGTGATTATAGTAAGTCAGTCACGTGATACGTTATTAAAGTTGATTAATTTACTCGCTCAAAAAGTTCAATTTATGTGCCTGTTGTGTGAGTCATCCAGATTTGCAGTCACATAATTTGAACTTTTTGACTCAAGTCTCGTTCCTGAGATGTAAATATACTACTCCAGTCCGCATTTCATCTCACAGTACCAGTCATATAATTTGATGCTTTAAAACTAGCACGCCAGTCTGGGATGCATTTTATGAACCAAGTAAAGTCTCCTGGACTGCTGCTGCTTTTAAAAGGTCAAATGTCACTGCAGAATTCAGAAATTTAGTTGCGCATTTTGAAGAGTTAAGCCATTTCTTTGGGAGCATATGCTGTGTGACTGTAATAGTGTTATCTCTTCTAGAAACCCACTATTTAAGCAATAGAACCCGAGGAGGGGTGACATTACTGGTCGGGTCTGGTAATGCCACAGCTCATCAGTTTCAGGTCTTAGTGAAACGAGGGCCTTAATGATAGCCCCCTCTCTGAGGGTTCTATTGCTAGTAGTACCCTGGCATGTTGTACTGGGTTACTAAAAGTTTATTTAGCTTGAGTTGAGAAACAGCGTGTTAACGGTTTCTCAACTCGAGAATAAACTAAAAAAAAAGATGGCCGCCATGGATCGGGAAGAAGCGAACTACAGGTTGTCCCTTCTCCCTTTCTATGGCGTCCATTCACGCACCATTGATGCGCTGGGAACACTAATGTTCCCGCCGCCGAAGTGGGACAAGACAGGAAAAGTAAAGTGGGGCAGGGTTGAAGATGTGGAAAAGGGGATGAGGATGGGACAGAGGACATGTGGGGAGCGCACCTCCCTGCTACCCGGCGAAGGAAGATGGTGGCTCCCCGCTCTGAGGAGGCTCGGAGCAGAGTCTTTACTGGTATGTTAAAGCCCCCGTTCTGAGCCTCCGCACTGGCTCGGAGGCCGACAGATCCTCTGTGCTGGATACTAATTTATGCTATGCCTCCATATCTCTGATCAAACCAGCACATGGTAGCTAAGGTCGCCATAGATTGTTAACAGATTACAATGCCATGATTCAGGTTGATCATTTGAAGTTAGGACAGTGAGGAGGGAAGCAAGTCTGCCGGTGAAAAACAGCTCTTGCACTTACCTCGATGACCTCTTTAATTGATGATGAGTTCTTCCTTCCCGGTCACCACAGACCTATCATTGATACCAACACTCCTTACTGCACCCTCCCCTATGTTGATCTCAGCAACCACAGGTTTCCCGAAGCAACAAATGAGCTGTCTAATGTGGCATCTTCCTTCCATGCCATTCACTTTGAAGCAGTGACTTAATTCAGCATACTTAACAAATGAGGTCAACAGGGGCTGTTTCAAACCCAAATGCAATGGCGAGTGAATTCCCTATCCCCTTCTTGCCCACCTCCTCATCATTCTCTGTATTTTTATTTCTGGATTATGTAGATCTAGGGACAACGTAAATTCAAAACTTTCAAAGAAATTCTTTCACCGGGTGAGTAGTTGGGCCTTCAGGCCTCCTGTAGTCAATGTCTAAGTCTTTATAGTTCTAAGATTTGCTTCTCTGCCCCTGCTCTAGCTTTGCAAGCTTGAAGGTGTCCCATTCACTTTTGATTACTTTAGGCTAATTGTCAGATGTCTGCGGTCCTGTACCCAATTACTGACTCTGGCACTGAGCCCTGCAAGTGGATGGGTCCATGGTCATGATCGGCAGGGAGATTTAGAGAGCGGTCTCCTCTCTAGCTCAGCTGAGTAAATCCTGGGTTTATTCCCCTTTGCAAATTTGATCTGACCACAACTTCCTGTGCCTTATTCCTCCTCCCAGTGTCTGGTCCTGCCTATGGCCAAACTGGCTCACCTGGATTCTTCCTGTTCTTGCAGTGTGTGGCCTTGGCCTTCCACACTCTCTTCATCACTCTTTAATCTTCTTCACGCTCCTCCTACCATCTCTGTAGTACACTCTACAGCTGATTTGACAGGTTTTGTGTCACTTATGGGCCATGATGTCCGCACCTCCTCCACGATCCTGGGTTCACCACATTCTCTTGGCCTCTGTCTTCCACTACCTCCTTTCTGCATCTAAATCCTGATGCTGTCTATTCGTCCTCCTGCTGGACCTGTCTTGCTTCTGCAATCATCACCTCAATTTCTCTGGCCTCCTTCTCTGTCATTACCTTTTCCTTCACTCTCATCCTTTCCAACAGCTCCTCCCTCGCCTTCAAATTTCATTGCCTCCACTCTGCCTAGGTCTCCTTTACTACCACCACCTCACTCTCACCTCTTTATGTTACTGCCTGTGCCGTTGTGACTTCTTATACAATCTCCTTCTGTTCACTTGCCAATACTGATGTTGACACTTTTTTCTTGGGGCTTCCTTTTAGCACCACCTCCTTCTATCCACCCTCCACTCTGGATGTACTTCCCCTCTGCTAGGTTCTCTTTGCTATCACCAGCTGCTTCTTGGCACTTGCCATTCCTGATGTTATCACCCCCTTAAGGATCTTTTCTTCGATCACCTCCTCCTTCTGCCACCTCTCCATGCCTGATGTTACCTTCTGTTCATGCTTTTCACTGTGTACCAGCTTGTCATGATGACTACCCCCGGGGAACCAGACCAGGTCCAGCAGCCCCGGAAGCAGGCATCAAGTTACTTTGAGCAAGCCCAAAAACCCTGCTAGGGGCTGTTTGGGTGCGGTCCTGGCGCCTATGGCGCCAGGCTCATATGGAGAGTCAGTCCTGGTGCCATAGGCGCCAGGCTCATAGAGTAGAACTTACCTGATGCAGACCATGCTGCAAGTTTACCTGATGCAGACCATGCTGCAGAGCTCCAAGCCAAATGAGGTTTGGAAGGGACTATTTTACCTAGGGACTATTTTTTACTCGGGCAGGGCTGGGGAGGAATACTTACCTGGCACTACTTTGGAGGCTATTTAAACCACACCCGAAGAGCAACACACGCTTCACGTTATTCTGCATCCAGCAGCGTAACGCTCACTGTGTCTGCAAGCCTGCATCCAGTCTTCTGCCACGCCCGCCTCGAGTCTGCAGCTCCTAGAAAAAGGGAGGAACAGAAGGAGAAGAGGTTAGAATAAGAGCAAAACCTTCGATCCTTACCTGAATTCCGGATCCACCGCGCCTTCAAGCTGGAAGAATAGAAGCATTTTACGCGCACCACCTCGTCTGCTGCAGCGCCGCACTGAACTCACCGGCCTTCGCAGCATCCTCGCGATCCACCGCATCCTTCTGCACGTTCTCGCCGCACTCTGGCACCTAAGGGGGACACAAGAACAGCAAAGGTGAGCCAAGGGGATGAGTAGAGGCAATAGTAACTACGCCCATAGACTTACCTGATTACCGCCGAGGGTACTATTCCTCTTCATGGGTCAACGAAGTCTCGATTGCATCCTCGCCGTACCCCGGCCCCTAAGGGGAACAAAAGGACAACAAGGTGAGACAAAGGGACAAACAAGGGGAACTCTTCTCACCACAATAGACTTACCTAATTTTACCGCCGGAGGCATTATTCCCCGAACTTCATATTTTCTCTCCACACCTGAATAAGGGAGCAAGCCACAGGTTACATTCTGGCCTTATTTTATTGAACTGTGTAGGATAAGCGAAATCCTTACCTGAACTTCGTCAGCTACCACGAGGAACTCTTCGCTGGGGTCATGCTGCAAACTGCAAGGAATCGGACAAGAGTGAAAGTCAAACATGTGAACTCTTACGAACTACATACTTTTCGGAGTCAATATTGTTCTGGAACTCACCAATTCCTTCGAGCCAGTGAAGCAACTGGTTATCAACGCGCCCCTGCGCTCAATGCAGGATGGAGAGCTCATCTTTTCAAAACATCAGGTGAGACTATAGGAGGGGACATCAAAGGTGATCTGTGGGGAGAATAGCGGGGGTGGGTGACGCCCCAAGCCTCTATTTCAAGCCCTCTCCCGGCTCACCCACGCCGCGCACCAAGTACGCGTCAAGTACTGTTGGCTGTCGGATGTTGCTCTTTCTCCTGACTGGAACGCTTTTGTGAGGACTTGTGCAGCCGCTGCTGGATACGGGCTGTGGTGCACGAGGAGGACGTCTTTTGCTGCTACACTCCTTTTGCCTGACCAAGGAGGTGACTGTTTCCTGTTGCTTTACTGCGCTGTCTACCTGTTGGCTCGCCATTTGTGTCCCCGTTGGCCCCGCCATGTACCCCTTTTGGTCCCCGTTGGCTACGCAACGCCCACGCAACGCCCATTTGCCCAGAGCACTCCCCCCTTAGAGATCCATCCTGGGTGGTGCACTTGTAACTTTTTCTTTGTGTTCCCTCCCACTCTAGGTACTGTTGAAAGGGAGGCTCCACCCCCTTGTGTGTGTGACGCCCCAAGCCTCTATTTCAAGCCCTCTCCCAGTGCATCCGCGCCACGCACCAAGTACGCGTCAAGTACTGTTGGCTGTTCGCGGTGCGGGTGGTCGGGCTCTTCCCTAACCTTTTGGATCGGACTCACCGTGTGTAGGGACCGTTTAGCTTTGGTCATGCTTCTCCTTTTGTGACTGTGAGCAGGAGCGCATTCTGACCTTGAGCCTATAAGTAGGTAACGGGTGTTGCTTACTTGTTGGGAACGGACATATATACATTGTTAAGGGGTTACCTACAGTTTTTCCGAAATTGTGGTTCTTTTAATTACGGTTGCTTTTTGTTTTACTTTGAAAAATACTTCCCTAAACAACACTATGAGGAAAAATAAGTTACCCATACTGCGCAAGGAAGCCGGGGCTGACTTCTTTGCAGCAGTTAATACAAGAAGGGCTAGTCTTGTGCGTGCTGTAGCATTGGCGCTTCCTGAGATGGGAGAAGACGAGGAGGCGCTCTTGCAGTGCGCGCAAGACTGCTCGAACATGGAGAAACAGGGGGAATCTCTTTTGGATCCTTCTCAACCGCTGTTTGGTGAAGATGACACCAATACTGACAAGTCACAGAAATCTCCTATACTTGATGTTGGAAAGGAAAACAACTTTGATAAGGAAACAAATGATAGCAATATCCCTAGTGTCTTTAATTATGATGACATGCTGGATTATTCTAATACTTTGCCGTCTCAGGGTATGACTGATGCTGGGTTTCCCTTGAACAATCAGCCAGAAGTGTTACCCTCAGACTTTTCGGTAATTATGAGTTTAATCAATAGGTTATTACTGGCTGAGTCATGTAAGCAAACAGGTGCACTTAAAGACTTGACATCTGAAATAATTCTACTACCTGACAGACTTGCGGTCTCTATCAGCTCCATACTGGCTGCTACGCTAAGTCTGCCTATACAGAAAAAGGGGAATGTAAACAAGGATAGCCCCACTGGTGCGGTCATTACTCCTGAAGAGATCATTGTAATGACCTCAACTCAAGAAGATGTAATTCAACTAGAATCGGAAAAAATAGAAAATGAGCTAATTGATGTGGAAAAAATAGACCAGGCAGTGGGTGCTCAACACTCAGCCACAGGGGACAGAATTTTAGAGTCAAAGATGTCCAAAAGACAGAGGAAAAAGTTAGCAAAACTAAAGAAAAAAAATAACAATAACAAAAACATATGGGCTAATAAGAGTACGTCGAGAAAGTTCCTCAACTACTGTGATTTTGATGGGGATAAAGTGCTGCCAGTCTCTGGTCCAAAAATAAATCAGGACACAGGACGGGTGCAAGGGACGAAGGCACTTAATTCCAAAGACCAATCCTCTCAGAGTATTTACACCATGGGAGATCTGCCTTTAAGTGAAATTATGAAAAAGAAAAAACAGACTCAGAGTGACAAAATGTTTGAAATATTTAATGTAAGATCAAATCTTCCTAACCAAGATGATCAGTCCGTTCAAATGGGAGGGGGGTGTGGTTAAAAAAATAAGCAGCCCCGGGCCTGTCATGACAGTGGCCCTCATTACAACCCAGGCGGTAAGTGTTTAACAGCGCCGTAAAGAGCGTTGGCGCCGTTAAACACTTACCGCCTGATTACAAGGTCCCTTAGCGGGATGGTGACTTTAACGCCTGCTTTTTGCAGGCGTTAAAAACCAACCCGCTAAGGGACTATGGCGATAATTACGGCAACCGTAATTTACGGTGCCGTAATTATCGCCTTCCCCATTCCCATTATGCCCTATGGGGCAAAAATGGGAATGGGGAAGGGGCCATTGGTGAATGGGGAATTACCACCCCACTCACCTTGTTATGGGGCGGTAATTCCGCCATCCACCATGGCGGAATCGTAACCTTAGCGGCATGGACCATGGTGCTAATAGCACCATGGTCCTCCGCCAAGGTTGTAATGAGGGCCAGTGAGTAAAACAACCTTGGGTGAAGATCTTGGGGGAATCTCATTACCGGTGAGCACAAGGGTGGGCATTACTGTCAACAGAGGTCTCCACAGTACTGATTGGAAAGTTTGTGCGGCAAAGGTCAGCTGTGTGGGTGGTAATTTCCCCGTCCATTGTGACAGCATTAAGATAAACCAGAGCCTTAGACCCTCTGATGGGGAAGTCTCCTCAGGAACTTTGGGATGTGTTCATTATTCCTCAAATCTGAACAGCAACCCGCACTTGGGGTGTGCGACTCAGATTGGTCACTGCACTTCAGATAAATCTGTACATGCTGAATCGGGGGGAACTGCCTCGAACCTAACAGCAGTAGGCTGTCCTCACAAACCATTTGATATACAGGATGTGGGCAGGGTCCCTATTGTTGGTGGCATGCCTGTATTTAATAATCGGATAGGGATGATGGAGCCCCTCTCCCTGCGGACTGGTGGTTGTACAATTAATAAGGATGGTTCCTCTGAGCTAGATAACACTATGGCCCTCATTACAAGTCAGGCGTTAAGGGTTTAACGGCGCCGTCGGCGCCGTTAACCCTTAACGCCTGATTCACACTTTAACGCCTGCTTTTTGCAGGCGTTAAAAGTCCAAGGCGCTAAGCGACCTTGGTGCTAATTACGGCACCGTAATTTACGGTGCCATAATTAGCGCCTTCCCCATCCCCATTATGCCCTATGGGGCAAAAATGGGAATGGGGAAGGGCAAATGGTGAATGGGGAATTACCGCCCCACTCACCTTGGAATGGGGCGGTAATTCCGCCATCCACCATGGCGGAATCCGGCATGGACCATGGTGCTAATAGCACCACGGTCCACCGCCTGAGTTGTAATGGGGCCTATGACTCAAAAGGGGTCGGCTTTAAAAAAAACTATTAATAAGGAGAATACAGAATCCAACCTTAAGGATATCCTTCAGGGTTCTCCTACGAGGCAGGCTCGCAAGGATGATGATATTTATCACACTATAATGAGGGTCCTGAACGAAAGACACCCTTATGATGGAAGAACACCTAGGGTGGAAAAAGAACATGACATTAATTCAGAATTAACGTATGAGCAGTACTGTGACTCTAGTGGTACAGTTAATCGGGAAATGAATGGTTGCAGCGATTCGTTGAATACTGAGTTACAGAAGGGAAGTAAGTCTGTGGAGTCTGAACCATCTCAGGACGTCCGTGCACTTGACTTAAGGGAGCCTGCTAGACCGGATTTACCTGGGTTGGTTCTTACTACCTTATTTAAGGATCTGGAAAACATATCTTTAAATAGACCATGCATCCTCTCCCTCTTTAGCCAAATTAAGGAACTCAACCTGATTTCATCAGCGGATATTGAGTTGGTGGATTATATTCACAGGCATGGACTTGATTGTGTAAGGTTGGTTATTCCTTCGCCCCTGGTAAGAAACTTATTATTAAAAGAGGCTGAGAAGTTACAATGTAGGGGGTTTGACATATTTGAGTTTGTCTAGACTATGCCTTCGACTAACAGGAAATACAATAATAATATTTCCGACATGGAACATCCTTTATTGCAGGTGGACAACACTAGACCAAAGGCGGAGGACAACAGGGAGAAACAGGAATGGAGATGGTTAGCCCTATCTCTCCGTGAGTCGATTGACTCACTTAAGCAACTGAAGTCCCTCTAGCTAACCAAGAATACTTACACTCTTGAGTTGGAACTCGAGAGGTTCGACCAATCTATTACACAATCTGTCTCTCATGCAGGAAATGTCGAAATGTGATTTTGTCCTTATCCAAGAATCGTGGGCTATGGCGCACCTATGCTGGGAGGGCTATACGGTCTCAAATCCATGTGCGCAAAGGGGTAGACTGGGTAGGCCCAAGGGGGGACTCTTTATTGCAATTAAGAATATTAACAACCCTAGAGTGACAGGGGAATGTTTTTTTTGTCATCACTTTTTAGTGGTGGGATATAAGCTGATGTTTAACGCCTGTGATACTGCCTTTTTGTTTGTAAATGTTTATTGGAATCCTGCACAGAAATCTGACCTTCAACTAGGAGAAGAACTCCACAAACTGGGGTCGCTAATAGACACCTGGTTGGAAGTAAATCCGGATGGGCACATAGTGATTGCAGGAGACTTAAATGCCGATTGCATAGATGAAACTGGTTTGGGGGATGTACTCATATCCAATCCTGCTTCCGGGGATCTCTCGGGAGGAAACTCTAAATTGAGGGTCAGGATTTGGTTACATTTTGCTGAGGTATGGGGACTTGAAATCCTTGTTAATAATCTCCCGACCTGGAAAGCAAGAGGTTGTTACACTACTATCGATTACATCTTTAGCACGGGGAATCTTTTTAAATGCCTGGGGAAGATTGAATGTATAGAAAATACACTCAGCGACCACTGTATGCTCACGATTGAGATTCATTCCGTTACTCGTATTGACCAGAACAGGACCTATAAATATGGTCTTGAGACAAATTCTGCTGGCAACAGAATTAGATGGTCCAGGGAAAAAAATAAGACATTCTATGACCTATTGATAAAGGATTATGAAAGCCACTCACATTATCAACGGGCTGAGTGCTATTCTCCTACTCATTTTACTGAATATATTGATAGGACTTTGCAAAGTGTGGAAAAGTCGTTCAGTACGCAAAAGAGGGAAAATGGTCATAAATCACATAGCTTTGACAAGGAAGTCTGGGAACAGAAACGCATTATGAGGAAGGAAATCCGTAATATCTCTAAGGCAGGATACTCCACAGCCTGCACACTTACATTGAAGAAATAAATTAGACAAAGATATAAAAACTGGTCAATTCAGCACCGTAGCGAAATAATTCAAAGGGACGGCGAAGTAATGCTAAATGCCTTGAGAGGACATAATACGGCTAATGTTTGGAGCCTAATAAACAACATGGATAGAGGTAAAGAGATTTCAACACTGAACCCAATAAATGAAAATCAGTAGCTGGCCATTTTGCGAACTTATATGGAAACAAATGTGGTGAGCCTGTTGGTAATTGGAAAAGTTGCTCGCCCTGGATTCTGGAATACAGTGAGAGGGACATTCTCGCTGAAATAATGAGATGTAAAAACTCAGGGGCTCCAGGTCCCAACAAATTGTTCAATCTAATATTTAAGAGGGACCCAGAGTTTTGGGCAAAAGTATTATTTGTTCTATTTAACAATATACACATTTCGAGAACCATACCTCAATCCTGGAGGGTATCTATAGTTGTACCCATATTCAAGAAGGGTTCACGCCAATGTCCCTCAAGCTAAAGGCCTATAGCAATCTCCGACCTAGAATCTAAACTATTTACGTCTCTTGTCTTAAGAGATATTCAGATTTGGATTGAGGAAAACAACATTCTTGATCTGCGCCAGATTGGCTTTAGGAAATGTACAGGTATGGATTCTGGTGGTCTGGTACTTTATAGTCTTATAGCTCGATCTCTGAGGAAGGGTGCTAGGTCAACCTTCGTTGCGTCAATGGACCTAAGCTCCGCCTTTGATCTGGTTGATAGAGCTACACTATGGGAGAGATTGAGAACATTAAAAATGCTGCCGTTTCTAATTGATATTATTATGGCCTTTTATACCGATACTGGAGTGATGGTAAGACTGGACTCAGAGGGTAACTTGACTAAAGAACTTAAAATCTACAACGGGCTCTGCCAAGGGTGTAGGCTGCCATGTTCGAAACACGTTTGGATTCTGTGGGGTAATGCAGTTCACGTTAGTTGTAGTTCTTAAATTGGATTTTCTACTGGGAGAGGAGGAAACCCTACCTTGGGGGCTTATTTGATTTCTAAACACAGATGTTGAGGTATTGCTTGTATACAAAGAAGCCCCTTGCTCATTCAGATCCCCCATTTCATGACATAGGTGCAAAAAAGACTCTTCCCATACAATAGCGTCATCACAAACCTTATTAGGAATGATCTCTGTTGGTGTCACCATCACTGATTCATTGAAGTGCCTTGATTGCAGATTAAGTGTAAATCCCTGTATGGATTTTTGATTAATAATAATGATTGATCATATATTATCATTGATCATTGATCATTGATTATAATAATTGATGTTGGTCGCAGGGACTTCTATGACACTCTCTGCAGGCGTGCATAGCATTGAGCCCAATGAGTTGACATTGGCTCAAGAAGGATCGAAATAACCTGTACATGTCACATAGTTTTGTGTATTAAGGTTGGAGTCAGTACTGGGAGTTTGTTCTTATGAGCAGCAAGTTGTGAAGTTTGGCAACAAGGAGTCATTTTGACTGTTGCATTTTGTTTTCAGAGCGCTGTTTGCGTATGCAGACGCTACTGTACTCATTATACGCTTGCTTCTCAAGGAGGCAGCCATGTTGATCAAGGGACGCCCCTGTCAACCAGAAAATTATATGGTGACAGGCAACAGGGGAAAGAAGTAAGTAGTGCGCTCGTGTTCCAAATGTTTCTGCCGCCTGGCTTGCCGGTAACAGCAGGGGATTCTAACCCCGCCGGTCTGGGAAGTCAGGCACTGGAAAAATGGAATTCCCCATTTCCATTGAGTCCCATAGGATTCAGTGGGAATGGGGAACACAGAAGCACCAGCACAGTTAATAATGGTGACGGCGCTTCCGTGCAGATCTGCTTACTGCGGTTGCTGTGCCTGGCAGGGCCCAATCTGCCGGGCAGAACAACTCTGGCAAGCAGACCCGTAGTGTGCTGGTCCCATAACAACGGTGCTTGTAGGCTTACCGGCACCGTTGTTACCGGACCAGCACACTTAGAATGAGGCCCAATGATTTTAATATAATTACCTAAAAACTTAGTCATGACAAAAAGATAACAACATTATAAAAACTGTAACACATCTAAATTGAGCAGTAGATATAGAACGATTTCTAGGATTGGAAATTAATTAGATCTACATCGATTATGTCAAAGAAATGTTATAATATTGTAGTGTCATGATTATATGCGATAGGATTTACTCAAATGTACATATGTGAATTTTCAAGTTTAA
The DNA here is from genome assembly GCF_040938575.1 of Ambystoma mexicanum. Taxonomy (NCBI): domain Eukaryota; kingdom Metazoa; phylum Chordata; class Amphibia; order Caudata; family Ambystomatidae; genus Ambystoma; species Ambystoma mexicanum. The sequence goes on from NC_090924.1 coordinate 584,095,164, forward strand.
ACACTTTTTTAAAAATGTCACCTAATCACGCTACCAGTATAGAAAGTATGTGATATGGAAATGGATAAAACACAATGAATTGCGTGTCAATTGTGTGAATCACATATTAAATCTCAAATGGATGCATTTTATCACGTGTCACACTGAAGGTTCAACGAGAATTATGGTTATTTAAATTTAGAACGGAAATGGGTACATTTATATAGGGGAAAGTAATGTACTAATTAGCTCATGTAGGTGTGTTATGTTGATTTTTCTTTTCCTGTGTCATTAGCTGTGTATTGCTTGAGCATGTTTTATTAAACATGGATTGTGGACTTTGATGCCCTTTATGTATATATTATTTGTACTTTGATAAATATGATCTAAATTTAAATAAGTAAACTAGTCATTCCACAGTGTAGCAGATGAGGAATGAAATACTGATCTAGGCTGACCAGTTTGTTCACCTGTTAGGAATTAGAGATAAGCACGTGGCTAATGCACATTAGGGGCCCCTATAATTTTAGCCAGAAAAGGACCCTTTTGATGGCCTGGTGTAGATCGTGAAGTGGACATGGGTATATGAGTATGTAGCTGCAATGCAGTAAAAAGTACTTAAAATGCCTGGAGCACTGTGTAGTAACGAAAGTTTCCCGACACTCAAGGTAGTTTATAGTGTCTTTAATGTCCAGGTCCAGCTCCTTCATCACACAATAGGATTGTAGGGGAAACACATAGGCAAGTAAAAGGGAAAAACACTGGGACAGCCCCACACCCCATAAACACCTTTGCTCACTGACCTTCCCAACCGTCAATACTAGAACTCTTGAACCTCCACATTCCACACAATGACACCCTCATCATTCCACAAGCCTAGATATGAGCAAATGCTCATAAGCCTACATTATAACACACTGCTCTTGCCTACACTGGTGCCAAGACATTGTTAGATAATAGTGGCCTTAGACTTTGTGAGACCATTCGAGACTGTACAGTAGGAGATGGCACACCCTTGTACTGGTGGACTGTTTGTCATGCACCAGCCACGTGCGTATGGCCTTGCTCGTCACTCCACAACATTGCACGCCTTATGACCTGCTCCACACGCAGCCCGCACACACACACACACACACACAATAGACACTTCAACTGGCATACATCCATCCACACACACTTACCTGCAGCGCCTGTCCTGGCGCTTAAACTCACGGTGATGTTTGGTCACTGGACGGTTGCAGATGCAGCCCAGATCGGGACTTCGGTGCTGCCATGTTGTTTCCATGCCTGGTGGCCTATGGTGTGGGGAGTCGGGCCAACAACACCAGGTTCTCACTCTCCAGGGGTGCCAAGCCAATTCCCCGCTCTCGACGACATCCATAACCAGTCCAGTCCTACCGATTACCAAAAAAGGCCACATATACAGCGACAGCGAGAAGCCACCCTTGACACTGTTTTTCTAAGGATCCTGACATAAACCTCGGGATCTAACTGAACACACAAGTAGTGACTGAGATATAAAATTCTGAAGAGACAGCACACCAGAAGTCTGGTTAACCAATTATGTAGTCCACGTGACTTCTTGTGAGATGGTCATGTGCAGCAATTAAATAGGCTCCTGTCCTGAGTATGTATATTAAAATAACTGCTATGAGCAATGATGACATTGACGCCGAAGTCATGAGAATGCAACTGATCAAAACATACAGAAAGGGAAAGAGAATGCAGAGATAGAGAGTAGGACAGAGAAAGATATAGAGAAATACAGGGAAATAGATAGCGAGAGACATAGAGAGCGGAAGGGTTACCTAGATTGGCATATGCTACACCCGATGCATGCAGTAGTAGTTTTTTTCTGGTGCCCTCAGAACCCATGAGGTATGTGCTATCACCCTTTCAATTTTACCATGGTACTGAAAAAGGACTACTCCAGACAATAGCCATTCTGTCAGCTTATAACATTTGCAATGTTGGAGCATTTGCAATGGCTGTTTTGGTTTTATGAAATGCCGATGGTTGTATTTCTGCCCAAGCAAAGGTTGTGCTCTTCAGATGTAATAATTGTCCTCAATCTTCTCACACAAAAACACATTTTTCAGCCTTAAAGTTAATCCTCAATTCTGTAACCGAGTATTGAAATGGAGGATTCTGTAATACTATGCTTCCCCACTTCTTTATGTTGCTGTAAATCTTATGTGAAAAACAGCAAGTCCTCTTGGAAGTGCATTATTTCCTTAAGATCTCCAAAAAGCTGGTTTATGGTGTGCTTGAATACCAGGGTATCCGAAGCTAGACCACACAAAGTACTTGGGTCTCTTATCAGTGCTGGGCGTGAAAGGTGCTAGCCAGAGGTACTGTGTATAGTGTTGCGCACTCCAGAAACATGCAAGTAACAAACACTATATATGTATCTGTAGGTGCAAGCCTATCTGGGAAGCAATGGAGCGCTCTGCATAGGACAGGCAGTTTTTTGTTTACAGGCGTGCCGCAAGGGCAGCAAGGGATCTGTGATGGGTAGGGGGAGCAAGGAGAGAGGTGGGAAATCTGGAAAGTGGTTTGATTGAGTGGAGCAATGCCTGTCAGTGATTGGCAAGATGTTGCTTGAAGAGCAGAGTGAGTTGGAGGTGCTCAGCCTTATCAGCATTGGTAACTTGTTCCAGAGACTCTGTTATAGTGTAGTGGATCTTGGGTGGCCTGGACATCCTTGGGCCATATACACCGCCCAAACATTTGATCCATCATATTGGGAAATAATTTCCCCCCATATCCCTTTTGCTGCCACTAAAAAAGTCAATAGAAATACTGGAAGCTCAAAAGGGATGACGTGCAGGAACATTTGCAATGTTTTTTTTGCATGCCTCAAAGACCTTTGTTGCTCCTCTACTCAAGCGAATTTGCAACTGTTCTTCAGTAATATAAAAGAGCAAATCGTTCCACAAACTTAACATAGTAATCTCTTTAGACAATCCACCTGTCTCAGCCTTTGCAAATGACATTAAAGCTAGCTTATTCCAATCAAAAAGTGAGTCTCACTTCCCTTTTTGTCTCAACCTTTTGAGGTAAGCAATTTTTTCATTAAACCATTTGTTAACTGTTTTGTTTTCTAATTTGAGAAACGTATATTTAAGGCAGGCTACTATATCTAATAAACAAGCTAATTCAGGACCATCTTTATGTTGGTTTTCACTTGGCTTTTTTACTTTTAAATTTGATGTCGAAGGTCTTGGAGAATACCTCTGGAAGCATGATTGTTGCTGCATGCTCAATGGAACATGCACAACCTCCCTAGCCCCTTGTTTGGCATGCAGTTGCGATAGGAGTTCACAAGTTATCCACGAGGCAGCTAAAGAAGAGGAAGAGGTAATTGATAGGAAGGGGTATTTGTTTGGAAAGCACAGCGAGTAGAGCGCTCACTTTGGCATGTGTACAGAGCCTGCTGACGCAGGTTCGAATCACGGCAAGACCAAACTCAGCCTTTCATCCTTCCGAGGTCGATAAATGAGCACCACACACTGTGGGTAATAATAAGCAGCGCTCAGATACCTGAGGGTTCGTAGTGCTATATAAGTGCTAATTTAGTATTATTATTTATTATTCCTAGTTAATCAGTTTGTAGGTTAACAACACACCTTGGTGCATATAACCTCCTGTTATACTACTCTCCGAAATTCATTACATAGATATTTAATGCTTTTTCACAGTGGCATTCAAAACCCAAATATTAATTTGTTCTCATTCTAACCCATTCCTTTCTAGTGTGCAAGAGTTGCAGTTAAAAGAACACACACATATGCTTCCTTTTAAAAACAAGAGAACACATGTCCTACAATCTGTATAGTTTGTTTGATAACTAAATGTCCCCTATCTGTGTACTCAGTCTTTGTTCCACCCAGCGTTTCTATGGGTCACTGGGTGTCCCTTTCAACACAATAATATGTTGACATATATGAACCTCTTAAACTCCATGGATGCATTCCCTAAAACACAATGGAAGCTTTCCTTAACCAATCTTATGAAGGATAGTTCCACTGTGCAATTATCTGATGTCCCTGGATCCCTGATACGTTCGCAGGAGCAGTTGCTCAGAGTTCTGCTCTGCTTACTGATTCTGCTCTGAAGTCTGATGAGCAATGTGTCTCTTTGGCTGCTGAGTCTGCCCCAAGATTAATCCAGTGCCCAGATGGTTGAAGTATTTCCTGCCACTGTGCCAACTCCAACTAGCTACTGTCTCTCTATCAGAAGCATGGATCATGAGTGGTGTTTGGTTAAAGAGGCAGCACATCCAAGGTGGCTGTCTGCTGGGAACCCTCTGAGGTCTAGTTACAGAAAGGAAATGGGAGCATTCATAAGGTTTCCAGGGCAGCTCCTTGTGGCTAAAGGCACACACCAGACCACTGTGCTCCCCACAGGTCCTGCAAGCCTTACACACCATGGACTGTTGGGTCAAATATACTCTGTGGGCTTACAGTCCTGACATATGGTATCCAGATGTTGAATCTCCGATGTTACTGCACCTTACAGGGGATCAGATCTCAGTAAGGTAGTTTGGCCGGGATCAAAAAATATTTAGCAATAATTAACTAATATGCACAATGAGTTGCGTCCAATCAAGTGTCTGACCAACATTGTGTGTTGGGTCAGCACTACCTGTTTATGCTGTTAATTCTCGTGCTAAGGTACACTAAGTTATCTTCTTTGATTAGGTTCAAGTATTTATCATGGGACTTTGCACCATTTTCTACGCGCAGAATACAAAGGTTAGGACAAATGCGCTCATGCGGTCCACTCTGCATTAAATGTTTAACTGGTTTTAATTGTTCTAAGGAGATATTGCAGAGGTATTTCTTGAGAGTCCAGTCTCCCAAAAAAAACTAAGGCTACTTTCTGCTCCTCCACTAGTCTTAGTATCTCTCTCTATTCCTACAGTGGATTCTGAAACACTCTCGGCGAACGATATACAGGACTGTGGTAAAGCTGCAGGACAACTACTATTCAGTCAGAGCTGCAGGTATTGTGATCCGTAGTAACATTGTCTAATTTGTTTGCCTTCTCGCTTATATATGTGCACACTTAAGGGAGAGCGTCTGGCCAATCAGGTGGGCAGGAATGCGGTTGGAATCCATTTGTGCGCCTTCCCCATCTCTCCAAATATTTGTTTACCATTCCCCCTCCCTGGCCCCCATAGAATCATGCAACCTCACCCTCCACTTTTCCCACCCCACCCGTCTTACCTGCTCTCCTCCCGCAGCCTACGGTCTTGTGGCATCTCAGGCCACCATCATACTGGACATAGAAATAGTAAAGTGAACGCATTCCCTTAATTGTTTCTCATCAGTCATTTTCCTTTGTCATTTGTCACTTTTTAAGAAAACTATGCACACAAAATATATGCTAAGCCCATTTCCCCCCAAATAATACTTTAAAGATAATTACAGCCTGAAGATTTCTGGCGTGGAAATAGAGAGCACGGCTAACAGCCCTGAGTGCTCCATCTTAAGCGGATCTACAATGTTTCCTCAAGGAAATTTGTTCAAGGCCCATTTGCACAGATTCTTTTCACTGCAACCAAAATATGAGGTGGGGGGCCTGCTACACCTGCACACATTCCTCCATCTTAATAAATACCTAAACCTAAGCCCCCATCTATAGTTGCAGCAAAATGCATTAAAAAGGGCGAACAAATGGGCCAGTTCCATCTTAGGCTTGGGCTGGTGGGCCATTATGGGCCCTTTCCTCCACCAAATGCCGGGGCGATCACTATATTGGCTACTGATGACACCTACATTTTAAGTTATTTTTTAGATATGGTATAATTTATAATTTTATAATTGGTTATTTATAACATGATTAGTACCCAGAGGTTTCTAAGCGCAGAGCCAGCATTAAACCTGTGTTGCTCCATATCGTCATTCTGCCAAGGCGAGTGAGTTGCCCCTGAGCTATCCTACCGAGACATCTGTTGAATGATGTTGGGGTCTTCTGAGTTTATTGGTGGTGATAGAGCCAGTCAAGTGCATCTCTCCATTCATAGGTCTCAAAATATATTGGTAGAACAGCAATTTCGTCTTGCTGGAAATTGGGCACACCCTCTTGGCAGCAGGCAGACATTACACCCTCAAAGTGGCAAGAGGAACACGCACTAGATGCATTTTATGAAGCTAAACTGATGTGAGTGCAGATTCATGGTTCATGTTGCTTTGACATGTAGAGTGGGCTGACAAAGGTGTGGAATTGTGGAATTAATCAGTAATGATCTTCTTGAGTTGAGAATTTGTGGCTGGATAAACTAGTGTTCAGAGATGCCTGGGAGACCTCTGGCTTAGACACATCATTCACAGGTGACAAAGATGATACAGCAACAGAGAGGTATATGTCTGTTGATTCATCAACAATTGAGGGAGTTACATTGATAGGCACAGTTGGCTGTATGTGGGTTAACTTGTGTATTATCCTAACAGGAATGTACCATCAGTCGGGAGATGGGATTGATCACATATATGATGGTATGATGGGCTTGATGGACCGTATTAGTTCATGTGAGCTGGTGTTGGTGTCCCATCAAGGCAGTATCAAGGCTCTGATACCAATGAGAGAATCGTGAGTGTTAGACTGGTAAACAGGTTGACTGAATTTCGAGTGGCTGGCAGACATGGCAGTTGCTTCTTGTCTTTCATCTCCTTGGATATTGGGAAGTGGCTAAATAGCTGAGGAATGGAAAAGCATTAGCCATATCTGTGATTTGTCATTAAACCTGGAGCCCGGCCCCGTGCGGCCGGGCTGCGGTTTGAAGACTCTAGCGGTCCCACCCGACCCCCCACCCCGCACGTGGCGACTTTGGCCCGCCTCTCCGTCCGGCTCCCTGCAAGGGGAGCGGCGGAGGGGGTCGGGGCCGGGGGTAGGCTGGGCGGGAATCGGGCCGGGTGGGCCAGCGGCGGAGCGGCCTGCCTCCGTCGCCGTGGGAAGCCCTGCCACCGCACAGGCTTCCCGGGCTGAGCGCCTGGATGTTTTTTTTTTGTTTTCTCTTAAAACCCCCGATGGTCTCGGCCGACTCCCAAGTTGGGCAGCTAGACGGGGCGCCGGGCTGTGTCCCGCCCGCGGCGGTCACTGGTCTAAGAAACATAGATTTCTGGGTGCATTTCCAGCATATCTTTTTTGTCTTGCATTTTTAGATGATGGTGTGCTAATGTAGATGCATAACAAACCATTGTAATGGCCTTATTTGGAGGTGCATTACAATGATGCATGTCGTTGGACCAGCAGATGGCTTTGAATGGTTGACTTTCTTTTTGAACAACTACTTTCTCAGATGTCACTACACAAGGTCATATTCACAAAGCAAGCCAAAACTACACATGGTGGGTGCTAGGTACAGTCACAGGTGGCCTTTCCATGTGGAGCCATGGACCCAAAAACTAGACTTGCTGTCCCATGTACTATTCCAGTTACCAGTACTTGAAACACTTGTGTATAGGCACGTTATAAATGCCATATCATATCATATCATATCAATGGTTACAGGAAATGAAAGTGGCATACTTGAGTACTGATGTGCGGACTGTAAGAATTGGGGTTGGTAAATAAGAGAAGGCTGCTGCTGATTTATAAACCTCTTCTTTATGAGACAAAAGAGATATTGTGCCGACAGCCTGTGTATGGATCAATCCGTTTTGGAGCGTGGGGAGACGCCTGCTTCTCCGTCAATCCTCAGTTTTTTCTCTGCACCCTTAGCCACACCCTTGCCACTCCACACCACATAACGAGCAGCGTGCCATCATGACGGGTAGCGGAGCAAGTGACCAGCATAAGCGCAAAACTACAGAGGCGGATTGAGATGTTATCCCTCCAATATGGGTATTTTAGGGGAGCATAGCTTGATGCAGCAATCGAGGATGGCAGCTTGATTGAATAGCTCCTGCTCTGTCCAGCATTGACAGAAAGAATCATATGATTCACTGAGTAGGAGAATTCCATAAATTCACATGTACATCAACCTGATACAGACGGGAGAGTTGTTAGCAAGTCCAAAGAGACGAGTGATTGGCAACAGGAAGAAATCAATAGGCAACGCTTATATGCATGGCAAAAGGGTCACACTGTGAGAAAATTGTGTTGTACTGTGGGATGAAATGTAGCCCCTCAATGCCCGAAGAAAGAGGCCAGAGTGATTTGTAAAATCCCATTGAAGTATAAGGCCAGCACATAAATGGTGATGCCAGACATGAGGCCTTTTGAACCAAAAACAAGCCTAAATCTTAAAGGAAAGAAAGTGGTCTTCAATCTCAAAAGTGCAAAGATACGCACAATGCATTTCAGCAGGGAAAAGAAAGACGTGGCTGACAATGCTGTTTTACTCAATCCATGGATAGCTGCACTTTTACTTAAAGAAACAGCAGTGCATACATTATCTTTAATGTAATACCAGATTGTGCACCAGTCATCCAAAGTGACACCAAGCTCATTGCAATAATAAGAAATAAAAGAACTTCCTTTCTTTTTGCTCTTCCAAATGACACTGGGCCTCATTACGACCCAGGCGGTAAGTTACCGCCTGGGCCGTCACTTTACCACCATGGCGTAAACTACGTTTACGCCATGGTGGTTGGCGGACTTACCGCCCCATTCCGACCTTGGCGGGGCGGTAAGTCCCCAATCCCCATTTACCCTTCCCCATTCCCATTTTTGCCCCATAGGGCATAATGGGAGTGGGGAAGGCGTTAATTACGCCACCGTAAATTACGGTGGCGTAATTAACTCCATGGTCCCTTAGCGCCATGGATTTTAACACCCGCTAAAAGCGGGTGTTAAAAGCTCCATGGCGCTAAGGGACCTCGTAATTGGCGGTAAGGGGTCGGCGCAGCTAACGCTGGCGTAAACCCCTTACCGCCAGGGTCGTAATGAGGCCCACTATCTCAAGAGAAGTGCTCACTAGACTTTCAGAGTTTGAACATGGTTTTCTCATATAACTACCCTATACATATAGACAATCCAGAAGTATCATTAATGTATTTTGCAAATGTGAGATTAAAGAAGTACATTACACCTGGATATAAGGCCCATGTGCCATATAAAATGTCATGTAAAATGCATTGCTTGCAGAATTTTTACACGCAGCCGGTCTTTTCTCCTAAAGATGAAACCTAACCTCCAAGACCTTTCCTCTGCTGTCCCTGAGAGAGAGGTCTGGTTGTCAACCATCAATCCGGGGCATTACTTAAAAATATAGAACAAAATACACTGCTTAGATTTAAACCACAGTGGAGACAGATAAGGCCATACCTGTTCTTTCAGCAGAAGAGACCTTGAGGTCACAATTCCCATAACATGTCCATTTGAGTTGCAATCACGGCCATCACAGGCTTTGAAGGAAGGGGGGCAAAAATAAACATGAGCCAGCCTCTGGTTGGTCACATGCTTAAGGGTAAATGCAACATAAGAGAGCAACGGAAAAGGCTGGAGTTGAGTTAATAGACAGCCAAAACGATTTTGGTGTGATAAACATAACTAAAGTTATCAATAAAAATGTGATTTGGGCCTTCCCTTGATTCCAAGAGATTTGAAAGTTGGTGTGAGGGTGAAGAAAATAATTATCATGGGAACTATGAAGTGGCATATTTTTCATTTATACGGCTCCTAAGTAAATGAAGAAAAATTGTATCTCTGCATAGGAAGGGCGTGCCGACTTCAGATTAGCATCATCTGATTTGCCTTAAAATGTAGTTCTTAAAAATATATTCATACATGTAAAGATTAGAAAAATTAGGGTACTTGCCATGTTGATAGATTTTTAGAGTTTTGAACATGCCAAGCCCACATGCCAGTTTTGGATGACAAAGCTTTCTCCTCCCACAGCTGTCCTAACTCACACCCCTCATCTCCTTGTCCTATTAACACACAGGCGGGAGGTGGGTAGAGTAAACCAACCAATCCCTTTCACAGGAATCATGACAAGTCATGATGTCATTTGCCCTATAAGTAGACCAGTTTGCATTAGAACTGGGCTTTTTCACTTATTCCGGGAGGCAACCTGTTGCTGAACTCTTGTGTGAAACATCCAAGCAGAGAGGCCTACATTCTTGCATTGGAGGCAAGAACCAGGAGACATCAAAGCTCTCTGGGACCCCTTAGAGGATTCAGAGGAGACTATCCTTGACTGACACCAATGCTGTCCCAGAGGTGTCCTGCTGTTCCCTGATGCTCATTACAAGGCCTCTGCTGTAAGGAAAACTATCCAAAAGCCATAGATTGTGTAGGCCCTGCATGTTCAAGCATTTATTTTGTTTTCTCCCCATATCAAAATATCCTATTTGTCTGTGTAGATCCTTGGCATATTTAATTAAAGTAAATCAATGAATTCCCCTATAGAAATCATTGGATGTGTTTTGTTGGCATTCAAAACCAACAAGCTCTTCCCAGTGTGTTTTGAGCCAGTATAGACATAAAGATTTGGCAATTTGTTTCCATGTGAGTGTGCAGGGTGCAAAACGAAATTCCCCGTTGATCCCCTTCATTTTAAATCAGAAGTGTGAAGCCTGGCATTTCCTCTGCATTAGTGGTAAAAAAACAAAATTGCCCCTTTGTCCTATTGTGCTCTGAGCTAAACCACAAAGCCCTGCCTGTTCTTTTTAGGTTTAGCAAAACAAATGTTCCCATTGTTTTTCTTTCCCTCATATTGCATCTGTGGTAACAAGTAGAACGATGATTTTGCCCCTTGAATCCTTTTTGCAAAGAGTGTATTTTATTAGAATCCCAAAAAGATTTTCCCTTTGTGTTCCGACACTCTGCCACTGGCCTTCAATTCAGAGGGGTCAAGTCTAATGGATGTTTGGAAGGTGGGGGTTGCTGTGAGAAAAGTATTATAACCAAATCAGCAATCACTGTGTGTCTTGAATTATTCTTTTTATGTATTAGTTGGTGATTTGAAAAGAAATTGTGACTGCATATCTCAGTATTATCACTGTGTTAGTGCCTTTACGGAAGTCATTTTTGATCTTGTGTTGACACAGTATCGGTGGCAAATGTTAGTCTGTTTATCAAATTAAGTTTAAATAAATTAATAAATATGTATTCTTACTACACACCGGCCTAGTTCCTAGTCCATTGTGGCACCGGGTATTTGTTAGGGTTGGGTGCGTGATGGGTTAGAGGCCTTACCAAATAGGACCTGAATCAAAATCATAGTGATTTGTTATATGCCACATTCATGTGGGGGAAAGGAACTACCTGAGTTGAGCGTGACCATGTAATAAACCGCGACAGTACAGAGACACCATGCATCTGAACAGAGTGTCTGCAGCTAATTCTACTAAAGCAGGTGCAGATGGATACCGGGAGAACAGTGTGCTTGTGTAGCGCTGAGAAAAGCAGGTCAGTGTTGGGGCTTTAAAGGCACTCCATCAGCTCCTCCATTCACCCCTCAGGGGTCATTTAACGCTTGGTTCAGTGACCGACTGCACTCGGCTCTACTGAGCAGGGGTTTGGATGGCTCACAACAGCGATGCTCCTCGGTTATAAGGAAGTACAAGCACTTGGATTCAGGGAGTGGATTGGATTTGCGCAAATTAGGTTTCCTGCCTGATATCATGGCCCCTACCCCATTCACCAATATTGTAGTGGAAAATAAAAAAAAGACAAATAGGTAGCTAGAGCTGTAAGCACCTTTTTGTTGTCCAGAAGTGGGAGGAGCCGTACATGAAACTAAAGTATTTAAAGCAAACAGAAACAGAGCTTCATCTACAAGGTACTATGCAGAGGAGGGGAAGTGTGTCATCAAAACCTCAAAACATGAGCAGAGCACAACTGTGCTTAGCTGGGTACCGAGGTACATTGGATAAGAGACTCCATTGCAGCAGCAGTATTCTCCCTTGACTAGGCAGAGTACATGCATCACCAAGCAGAGGAGCAGAGGAGTAGGAGGAGCAACGAAGCCCAGGCCTAGCAGCTGGCAGTGCGGGAGAGCAACACAAATAGAAGGAGGTTGCAAAATGGGGGCTAAACCTAAGAAAGATCTGCACAGTGTCAATCTGGCCCCCACTGAAGTAAATTCATATCCTCAAATAACTGCTCCCCATAACACAGCAAATGAACAAAAGCAAATCAAGCAGGCCTACAGAAAGGAGCTGATTAATTCCAACATGAAGAGACCCAAAAAAGACCCTGTGTCACTACACAAATCTCCTAGGGACATCATTCTGGACACAATCCTGGCTGAAGTAAAAGGTCTAAAAACATTTCTGGAGGCAACTACTGCCAAAAAGGACACCATAGAAGGACTGTTGAATAACATGGAACTAAAGGGCCAGAAAACTGAGGAAAAAAGTCAGCAGATTGGAAAGTATCACACCCAAAATGAAGACAATGGAAGTGGAGATCTGCAATATTCAAAAATGGTGTGAGTATAGTGAAAATCGCAACAGAAGAAACAACGTGCGCTTATTCGGACTGGCAGAGTGGGAAGAGAAGGCCGACCCGACAGGGTATCTACAATCACACATACCCATAATACTGGACTTGGATCCCAGAACCAGGCTAAACATCCAGCACCCTCACCACCTGGGGCAAATAAACACTGATACTAGTGCTGCCAACACTAGACCCAGAGGTCTGATCATGTACTTTCTAGAATATACTCAGACCATGGAAGTCCTGGAATCCACTTGGAATAATAAGAATATGGATGTCACACAAGGTTATAGGTCAAAAGTTCAAATCAAAAGGTTCGAATTACAATTGGTTCGAATCAAAAGGACCGAAAACAAAAGGTTCGAAAATGTTTTTTTTTTTTGGGGGGGTTTCACCCCCAACCCCTGTTTTTGTGGTAAAAACCACTTTTTTTACCTACACGGAAACCCAAAAAAATATATAATAAAAAAAGAAATCGAACCTTTGGTTTTCGATCCTATTGACTCTCACCTTTTGCATTCAAACCTTTTGTAATCGATCCTTTAACTGGACACCATCACACAACATCTATATCTCACAAGATGTTTCCATGGTAATGGCAGCTAGGAAGAAACAATACCTAGAAATGAGACTGACAGTGAAACAGTTGGCAATACGATATGGTATTCTTAACCCTAATAGATGCAAGATTACCCACAATGACAGAACCGTGACTTTTGATGACCCCAACTCCTTGGCACGTTTCTTGAATTATCTGAACTCAGAAAACATGGATGTCCAATTGACAGAACCTAACTATAGGCCTTCCTACAGAACCCAATGTAACCTAAGAAGGGCTGGAGCCGACGTACCATGCCTATCTCTTATTTATTTTGCTTATTATTTATTCTGTTCTCTCATCTGTTCCGCACTTTCCACTCCCCCCTCCATGCATTTCCACCCCTTTACCTTTTCCATGCACTTGCGTGTTCTCAATTTCACTGGGCATAGTAAGATCGTTGTTTTTGTTCTCCCTTGTTCCCCTCCCTTTGTCTGGACGCGCTCTGAAACACTTGTGTATGAGCGCGATATAAATAAAATATAATTTCATTTCATTTCAATATACAACACTAACATCCCAGGTCCATACTTTACTAAACCGCTAAAGTTAACACTGAACAAAAGGACAGCGCTGTGCTAAATACCTTCCTGTATCCAATGAACTCCAGGTATCTCTTATTGAGACAATTTTACTTGGGTGACGCTAGAGAAAGTGAGGTGAAAGCACTAAGGTGTCACTGCACCATAAGTGACACACTCAAAGGTCTTGCAGCCATCCAGCTCTCCTCAAAAGGACACAGGGAAATGTGCACCACTGCCTTGTCTCCTCTTTCCCTACACTGCAGTCCATTCTCTCAAACGTATAACAATTACATACATGACACATACAACCAAACACTCGCATACACTCAACCTAGCAACACCCACTTTCACCATACATTCATCTCTAGACACACTTTTTCACATCCGCAAAACCTGTAGCATACTCTAGATATCACGCTAAGCAGTCTACTTGCTGTCTAAGCCAATATTGTTTCTACAGATCACACGCATTCTCCCACTGTTTTCTTTTGGGGGGATGGTGGGTGGGGGGGAACAGCGTCTATGATGTAATGCTTGCTGTTCTGTTGCAAGCATTTCAATAAAATATTTTGAATCTGCAACATGGGTAGTTTAGCTTGCGTCGTTTTAGGCGAGCATTAGCCGGACATGTACGGACGTTCATATGGGGTTACTTGCGGACATCTTGTCAGCTTACTGTCTTTGGTGTGGTCTCAAGTCATTAAGGCTCCTCAATTACGTTGCATTGGTAGTTCTCTCCCGTTATGCAAATTGGCAGCTATGGTTGAATTTTCTTCAGCACTGCTATGCACTTAAATGAATGGAGTGCGTCAGACCACCTGCCCAGCTTTGCCGCCTCCTCTTGTTGTTTTGTTTGTTTTCATGACTGCAATTGTGCACTGATTATCTCAATCCTAAATGTCACACTCCAAACGCTCCCATTTGCTATTTTCTCTTCATAATTGGCCGAATGGTTTGAAGTAATGCTTTAAGTAGATGAAAAAGATGCGCTTTCAATCCATTTGACCTGCAAGGGCTTCCATCATGACGTTCAGATACGGCAGTGCGTTTTACAGGCGATTCCTTTTTATCCAGCTAATCCTTTTTCTGGCACTAATTGTGAATGCTTCACGACAACACCACGCAGGAATGCCTCCTTTACAAAAGCCATTAATATGGACTATCTGAAATATGACCGCTTATCATCCTTCTGTGTCCAATATTCTTCTCATCTATAAGGCATGCACAAAGGAAACGGGATTTCTCTGTATAAAACATGTGTTATCTCATTCTCATTATTTGCCAAATGTACCCCGGCCACTTCCCTAAGGGGACATCAGTGCATGGAAGTGGAAAAGACTATGGGATAGAAAAGGGTAAGCTTTAAGGGAAGCACAGATGGCAAAGGGGACAAGAGATGCTTTAATGACAGGCAGAAACACCAGGCAGTCAGTTCCAATTTAATATGCCTTATGGAAATCATTTCTGATGGCCTGACGTGCAGCACAATAGCTGCACACCCCGCTGGCTCATTGGCTGTGAATAGACTACAAACCCCAGCCCCCTTCGTCAACTATGCATGTGCTGAAGGAGAAAATAACAAGTCTTCTCTCAACATGTACAGGGTGGGAAAACCAGTCAGTTTTGCTGAATATGTATGTGTTTAGAAACTAGACCATTCCCTGAATAGGTATACTTTTTTGGAAACCCATACCTTTCACTGTGTATGTATGTGTCTAGAAACCAGAAGATTAATTGAATATGTGTATGCTTTGGAAACCTGATGCCTTCACAGAATACTTATTTTTGGAAATCAAGCCGCTCATGCAATAAGTACATCTTGTAAATTCAGACTCTTCACTCACTAGGTCGATTCGTGAATCTTTTTGCATGGTTCAAAGTGACTTTGCACTGCTGAAAAGTGACTTTTTACTGCTGACACAAACCCTGATTCATGGAACTGTGCGAAGTGTATTTCTGCAGTGCAAAGTCCGTACAAAGTCATTTTTGCAGTGCAAATTATGAGGCAAATTGGCTATGCTCTTATGTTTAGTGTCCTGCAAGCGAGTGGCAGATGTCAATGCTCTGGAAGTAGAAAGGAAATGTTTTGGTCCCGAACCTTTTCAATAGTTAGGACAAAGACAGGGTCCACTACAGTGCATTATTCCTAATTCCCTAACAACACAAAGTGGTGTGTGGCGAGATGTATTAAAGAATACAAGAGTAGAACGGCAGGCAGAGTGTAGACCAGCAGGTACTACGCAATTGCTGATAGCGCATAGGAAATCATTTTCCAAGCCGTAGCGATGGCCCCATAGCTAGGTGGGTGTGCCAGCTAGCACGCATCGACTTGAGAGAGTATGGAGCACATTCTGTGAGAGGTACAATGGCGAGATATTATGCAGGCAGCTGATTGAGCTAGTGATAATACTTTTAAGGAGTTTTATTTTAAGCCAATTGATGGTTTAGCAACAGCTGTATTGGGGAAGCTTTGAACACGCATAATGCTCGCCTCCAGTCTTGTCATAGAATGAAGATTACCCCTGCCAATTGCACAGGGAGTCTTGATTCTATTGAAGACTAGGAAGCGAGCATTCATTTCCCACCCTTTCATGTACTGTATATCATGTGATTAAGATATCAATGGTTTGTGGGCCAGTACAGAGAATCCACCCTGATATTTGTTGTTTGTGTGAGCCTTAGTGGAAGACCAGAAGAATAATTGAAGGACGAGGAGCCGTGAACAGCGGAGCTTGAGATAGCAGAAGTTCACTGTTGGAACGCAGCAAGTTTGAAGTCTGCAAAAGTGGGAATGGTTCGCCTCGTTGGATTGGGCAAAGTTGGACAGTTACGAGATATGCAGTTCAGAGCAGTCAAAGAAGAGGAGTCCAGGAACAGGAAGTGGGTCATGAACTCGGCTGACCCTAACAGGACTACAGAGACAGTGGAACTTGTAGTTTATAAGAAAAGTAAAGAAGAAAAAGGGAAAGCTTTTTCCGTTTTCTTATGTTTTTGTTGAAACTGCTGAAGAGTTATAAGTAAGAAGTTGAAGCATAATGCTCGCCACCTAGTCTTTAATAGAATCAAGACTCCCTGTGCAATTAGCAGGGGTAATCTTCATTATGGCAGGAGAATGGCCTGCTCCTATGTTATGGCCTGAGGCAAAGCTGGGGGCCATGAGTTGGGAAAGGTCCATTATATCAAGTGATAACAAGCCCTCCGGATGTTTATAAGTCTGTTAGCATATATTGATACTAGCAGTAAAGGTTTTGGAGTTGTGAGGTGAACTAAAACATATTAATTTAATAAGACATAAATCACACAAATGTGCATGTAAATAACGACTGGTTTCACTTTGTAATATTTAAATATTGAAGTGGTCTTTATAATGTAAGCAGTTTAAATGTAAACTTGGCTGAACTAGAACAGTTTTAGCGTAATGTTAAATTGAACGGTTTATCTTTACAAAAGTGAAAGCATTGTTCCATGTTTTGGCTTTTACTTCGTTGTGTTAAATTAGGTTGGAGTGTCTTGTTAAAATAAATCTTGCTGGGAAACTGTACTGCTGTTTCTTGACTGCAGAGAAATTGATTTATTTGCTTTCCTGGCTCCACCTGAAATCAGAATGTCCAGAATGCAGTCATTGCCTGAAGATATAGACAGCATTCTTGTTGATGATATTTATGTGGCATCAATCAATGCAGGGAAAATTCTTTCCGTCCCCAATCAAGAGTGCTGCACCAATAACTCAATTTATTTGCTTTTCCACTAGTCCTGCTTCTGACTCATTTCACACCACTATTAGCCCTCACCACTGAGCAATAGACAAGCGAAGAATCAGTCTGGTGTGCAGAAAGAATATGGTTAAGTTGCTGTTTCCATAGGAAGAGCACTTTTTGGGCGGCTTATACCTTCGCTCTCCCTGGACGGATCCTCACCAAACTTTGCAAAAAAAGGTTTGGTGAGGATTCGTCCAGGGGGGGCAAAGTTATAGGGGGGGTCCCAAAACTTTTTTTTTCCCCATAGACTGAATGGGAAAAAATGTCTGCTCGCGTCTACAGCCCAAACCGCTGGACGGATTTTCACCAAATTTGGACCAGGAGCAGCGGCTCAGTCCCGAAAGCGTGCTTTTGCAAATTTGGTGAAAATCCGTCCAGTAGTTTTTTTTAAAATTACCAAAAAGTAGGTAAAAAAAAATTAGTGATATCTGTGTTCGGTCCGCGGACGGACTTCCCTGTTCGCTCTGCGGACAGTGTCCTGATTGGCCAATCGGCTTGCGTGATGTTCGCGGACATGCAACGTGTTCACTGATTGGACGGCGTGGAGCGTGAAGCGAGTCAGATTTTCGGTAGCGCCCGCCATCTTGGATTCGCAGTCATCCGCGGACAGCGCAGTGAAACTTTGTTCAAAATTTGTATTTAGTAGAGTGTGTTGGTGTGTGGGAGTGTTTGGGGAGGGTGGGAGTGTATGAGATAGGATGAAAGTTGTGTTTTTTATGTGTTAGACGTTCTTTTTGTGTTCGATTTGTCTGCGGACATCACGGGTGTTCTGAAATGTTCTAAATAAACTGAATGGGGGGTTTTCTGAGGACTCAATATGTGTCCTGAAATGTTCGCAAATAAACAAAATGGGGGTGTCCTGAGGACGCTGTCCTTATTGTTCGTTGTCAAGTTGAATATGTTCTAAGAACACTCGTGGTGTCCTGAATTGTTCGCAAATACACAAAATGGGGGTGTTCTGAAGACGTTGTCGAACACTTGCTGGTCCTGAAATGTTCGCAAATATGAATGGGGTTGTGGCTGACAAGTTGAATGTGTTCTAAGAACACTCGCGGTGTCCTGAAATGTTCGCAAATAAACAAAATGGGGGTGTCCTGAGGACGCTGTCCGTATTGTTCTCTGTCAAGTTGAATGTGTTCTAAGAACACTCGCAGTGTCCTGAAATGTTCGCAAATAAACAAAATGGGGGTGTCCTGAGGACGCTGTCCGTATTGTTCTCTGTCAAGTTGAATGTGTTCTTAGAACACTCATGGTGTCCTGAAATGTTCGCAAATAAACGAAATGGGGGTGTTCTGAGGACACTGTCCGTATTGTTCGTTGTCAAGTTGAATGTGTTCTAAGAACACTCGCGGTGTCCTGAAATGTTCGCAAATAAACAAAATGGGGGTGTTCTGAAGACGTTTCTAAGAACACTCGCAGTGTCCTGGAATGTTCATAGGGGGTGTCCTGAAGGCATAGTCTGTATTGTTCGCTGGCAAGTTGAATGTGTTCTAAGAACACTCGCAGTGTCCTGAAATGTTCGCAAATAAACAAAATGGGGGTGTCCTGAGGACACTGTCCGTATTGTTCGTTGCCAAGTTGAAAGTGTTCTAAGAACTATCGCGTTGTTCTGAAATGTTCGTAGGGGGTGTCCTGAAAACGCTGTCCGTATTGTTCGCTGGCAAGTTGAAAGTGTTCTAAGAACACTGATAATGTCCGCGGACATTAAAGGTTTCCATAGACCATAGTTGAAATGTTTGACTCTATGGATGTGATATGCTGCGGTGGTTGTTGCCAGGGCATAGAGTCTTGGGTGCATGGCCATTCCAAAAACACTATACGTGTTGTCAGGATTGTTTGCTGCATTTCTGTGAAGTACTAACATTTGCAAACACAATGGGTCTGTACTGTGTAAGTAAATGTTGTCAACAATTGGTGGTAATTGAAATAGAATATTCATTGCTACATTTGCGTAGCAACTTACACCAACTATATTTGAGAATTTAAATGGTCCAGGTAGTTCTGTATCTAACTGCTTTTTTTGGAGTTTGTCTTCCTTCTTTAAAGAAGTACTTGGTTTACTTTCCCTAATTGATTCTTTTTTGCTTGTGGTACTTGATGAAGTATTAGTTTCTTTTACTCCCTTTGGAGGATTTGCAGTGACATCCTGTTGCATTTCTGTTTGATTTATTTTTCTTTTATAACGTTTTACTTTTTGTGGAACAGAATATGTGTTTAGGTGGGGGGTGTATAGTGAGCGAAGTCTATTGTATTCTAAAATGCAAGGAATATCAGCGTTTATTTTACTTGCATCATGTTGATTAGAAATAGACCGTCAAGTGTACGTAAGCGTGATAGTGCTACATAGTTCATGCCTTCTTTATGGACTGTGTTACCAATATCTATCATTGCTTTGCCTAGGGTAAGACCTTGTGATTTATGAATCGTGACTGCGTATGCAAGAGTTAGAGAAAATTGTTCTCTGCGTACATACATATCTTTGAAGAGAAGGAATCTAGCTGTTGAGCGTCCTATCCTTTTTACTTCTGAAAGTTTGTCAAAGAGTATATTGACAAACTGAATTTTGTTGTCGCGTGGGTATGTTTGAAAGCGAACAACTGTACCCAGTGCTCCATTAACTAGTCCTTGGTCCACGTCAAGGTTACGTTTAAGGATTACTCTGCAATTTAAGGATAATTTTAATATCTTTTCTAAGCCTGCTGTGTTTGAGATTGATTTTTCTAAACTATTTAGTCTTGTTGTGGCTTGGTCACACATGGATAGTGTCATACCATGTACATCTAGTTTGTCTGTGGCGCTAATTTCCATGATTGGTTGCATTTCTTTACTTAGCATGATTTCATTGAATTTGAAACAGCTTGCAAGAGTTGGCATTAAAGCCATACAATTGACATTTTTGTGGGCTAATTGTTCCATAACATCTGTAGCACATGCATTATCGACATAAAGTGCATTAATGTGCCGGGTTTTCAATATTGCTTCTGCTTCTTTAGAAAGTATACCAACTCTGATACTTTTTAAAATGTTGGCATAAGTGAGATCTGCAGATTGCCGCATGTTTTCTGTTAATTCTCTGTATTGGAAATGCTGCCAAAGGTTGACATTTCCAATGCTGCCAACAGTTTTACGGCAGAGTTTGTGCCCTAATGTTTTAAAAATAGGCTCACATTTTACTGGTGTTAATTGAAGCAGATCTCCAAAAACAATAATGGGCCTCATTACGACCCAGGCGGTAAGTTACCGCCTGGGTTGTACCTTTACCACCATGGCGTAAACTACGGTTACACCATGGTGGTTGGTGGACTTACCGCCCCATTCCGAGGTTGGCGGGGCGGTAAGTCCCCAATCCCCATTTACCCTTCCCCATTCCCATTTTTGCCCCATAGGGCATAATGGGAGTGGGGAAGGCGTTAATTGCGCCACCGTAAATTACGGTGGCGTAATTAACATCAAGGTCCCTTAGCGCCATGGATTTTAACACCTGCTAAAAGCAGGTGTTAAATCCTCCATGGCGCTAAGGGACCTCGGCATCAGGCGGTAAGGGTAGGCGCTGTTTACGCTAACGTAAACCCATTACCGCCTGGGTTGTAATGAGGCCCAATGTGTTTTCCTGCAAAGAGCTCTTCATAGTCTGTTTTGAGTACTTCTTGTAATCTGAGATGAATCAAAGCTAACATCAGGTTGGAGACCATGCTCACTTCATCTATTAGTAGCATTTTCATTTGTTTCAATACTCTCCGTAATTCCATTGCAGCTTCTGCAGATAGTTTGTAATAGTCTCATTTGTTCTGGTGTTCTACTGGTAATAGTAGTAATCGGTGTAATGTAACACCACCTATGTTGTAGGCAGCTAAACTTGTGGGGGCAGTGACAACAGCTGACAGTTTGTTGTTTGTCAATTGTTGAAGGAACTTACTAATGATTTTGATTAGGAATGTTTTACCAGAACCAGCTTCACCACTGACGTACAGTAGTATAGGTTTATAATTATGGCAGGAACATTCTTTATTTTCATGTTTTACACCATGTGCAATTTGTTTTGTTACTTCTTGAAAAATGCTACTTTGCTCATTGTTTAGTTTTGATTGTAGTATAGTTAGGTCTTCCTTATCTTCATACTGACACATGGTGTTTTCTACTTCTATCATAGCTAATTCTGCCTCATTTATTATTAGTGGTTCTCCCAGTGGTTCTTGGCTTCCTGTTACAGAAGGTTGACTACTGTCAGGAGTGTCCTTATCTAGTTGGGCTTGGAGTTTTTCTTCGTATTGCTGTTCATTGTGCAACATTGTTTTGTACTATGTAAAGTTTACATCAGTTATAGTGCTTTCATTTGCTTTGAAAGCATCCTCATATGAGTCATAGTTATCTAGTAATTGTTCTTCTTTTCTCCATGGTTTGAAGAGTTGTAGCAGGGACATGTAATATACTTCTTTATGTTGAAGAGTCTTTAATGACAATTTGATATGATTAATTCAATTTGGTTTAGTGAGTTTAACTAAGCTGCCTTCACAGTTTGTTACTCTCTATTTACCTTTTTTTCATCAGGTTTCATATTATTTTTGTATGTGTAGTTTTGGGCTATGTGGTATAGACACATGTTTTCCGAAGTATTACTTCTGTTTGGGTAGTATGTGTCCAATAAATTGTTTTTTAAAATGTCTTGGCTGTTGGGATCATGTTTGGCTATTGTTTCTATATCTTCATATGTTTTTAGAACTCTTTTTCTAGATTTAGCTGGACCAAGACTTAGCCATACTATATTTTCAGATTTACCATACAATGCAGTACTAGTTAAACAATCAGCTGCTTCATATGATCCACATTCTCTATGGGTGAGCATTTTTATGCCCAAGCTGTATAATTTCTGAGATACTGTTTTGTCTGATGACAGGTCATTCCAGAGGTCTTGGAGCTCTGTCTTTACTGCTTTAGTTAAGTATGCTGCGACATATCGTGCAACTGCAGTAGAATTGTCTGCAATGTACTGCACATCTATGTTTGCATTCCATAAGTGGGCAATGATTGCATTATAATCATTGATATATTTTTCTTTTTCTTTTCTTTTTATGTAATATGTATTTTTAGGTGACTTACCTTTAACACTATGTCTAACTGAAGACATGAGGTTGTTCACTTGACCTGCATTTGTAACTGGTCTAGGGAAACCAAATCGGCATTTGGTGTAGTATTTCCCTTTGTTTTTGTATTTGCGACGACAATATTTTCCACATTTGTGTCTTTAAAATTGTAAAATTTGTGCATGAAGATCACTATTTGTGGCTTCTGATAGAATTTCACAAGTGACATATTTTTCAATTAACTGTAAAACAGTGGCATCACTGTCTTGACCAAATTTAAGAGCATCTTTAATCCATAAATGCTTGGTTGGTATTCTTTTCTAAAAAAGAAGTGTTGCACTTCTCCAAGGGGAGGAACAGTTTTATTAGAAATAAAATGTAGCATAGCAATGAAGCAATGGTGAAAATATCTTGAAACATTAACAGGATCCAAAGAACAAAGTTCTCCAGGTGTTAGTATATCTATGTTTGTTTTGTTTTTATTTGATATGCGTAGGAAATCATGTAAATCTTCGCATGCATATTCTGCACAACTTAATGTAACAAACCAACAGGCCGATTCATGGAATCAACGTGCGCCGAAAAAACGGCGCACGCGTGCGAAAACGTGCGATTCGCAGAGAAACAGCGAAAATCGCAGTGCAAGTGCGATTATCGCACAGAAAACATCGCACATCAATTCATGGAAGTCCGTGCTCGCGCGAAATGTGGGATGTGCGCTGAGAAAGTGCGCGGCGCACGCTGGCGCACAGTCAACGAACGCCGTGCGATAAGGCCACAGCGAATTCGCACATAGCGCGGCGCACATAACAAAAGTAGGCATAACACGGGGCGTCACATGCAGAATGGGGAACAACTCGTGAAAATGTGGGCGTCACGGGGGAAGTACAGGAGGCAAGTGTGCAGAACGCCCACACGCTCGCCTACAACACGTATTCATGGAATCGAATAGGGAAAAACAGCGCATGGCCAAAGACGCGCACAGGCCCATACATGTCCGCCACACAAAAGCAGGCGGTAGCGTCCCTGCGCAGGAAAAAAATGTGTGCCAAAGTCCTACACGCGCGAGAAGGCCCACACGCGATCGGGCCTCGGGGTGCGGGGTACGTGTATTCCAGGGGCTCGCGGGTGTTTTCACACGCGATCGGGCCTGGGGGTGCGGGGTACGTGTATTCCAGGGGCTCGCGGGTGTTTTAACACGCGATCGGGCCTGGGGGAGCGGGGTACTTGCATTTCAGGGGCTCGCGGGTGTTCACACACGCGATCGGGCCTGGGGGAGCGTGTGCGTGAATTTCAGAGGTGCGCGTGAAGTTCCACACGCGATTGGCCTGGGCGCGTGTATATCAGGGGTGCGCGAGAAGCTTCTCACACGCGATTGGCCTGTGCGCGTGTATTTCAGGGGCTCGCGGGTGTTTTCACACGCGATCGGGCCTGGGGGAGCATGTGCGTGAATTTCAGGGGTGCGCGTGAAGTTCCACACGCGATTGGCCTGGGCGCGTGTATTTCAGGGTTGCGCGAGAAGCTTCTCACACGCGATTGGCCTGGGCGCGTGTATTTCAGGGGCTCGCGGGTGTTTTCACACGCGATCGGGCCTGGGGGAACGTGTGCGTAAATTTCAGGGGTGCGCGTGAAGTTCCACACGCGATTGGCCTGGGCGTGTGTATTTCAGGGGCTCGCGGGTGTATTCACACGCGATCGGGCCTGGGGATGCGGGGTACGTGTATTCCAGGGGCTTGCGGGTGTATTTACACGCGATCGGGCCTGGGGCAGCGGGGTACGTGTATATCAGGGGCTTGCGGGTGTTTACACACGCGATCGGGCCTGGGGGAGCGTGTGCGTGAATTTCAGGGGTGCGCGTGAAGTTCCACACGCGATTGGCCTGGGCGCGTGTATTTCAGGGGTGCGCGAGAAGCTTCTCACACGCGATTGGCCTTGGCGCGTGTATTTCAGGGGCTCGCGGGTGTTTTCACACGCAATCGGGCCTGGGGGAGCGTGTGCGTGAATTTCAGGGGTGCGCGTGAAGTTCCACACGCGATTGGCCTGTGTACGCAATTCCATTGGACCAAAGGCCCTGACAGCGCAGGCGCGTCTGTGACGTGACACGCGCGGGCGTGTCCCTGTACCCGGGGGAATGTCACAAGACCAAAAACTGCACGTCCGAGTGTCAGCCTGCGTGATTGGAGGATAGTGCCTCAGTGCGTATACGCGGAAGTGACGTTGGACGTGTGGTGCGGTTTAAAAGGTGCGTGTAGTACGTCATTTCCCTGTACGTGCTTCCCGTGGAGAGCGAGTGGGTGAAATCTGAACTTCTTGTCGGTTCACACGCGATTTACTTCACAGCGTTTCCAGTTCGTACTCCCTGTCAGTATTTTTCTGATTTTCTTTTCGACCTGTTTCCTCAAACAGCTTTGACTTCTCCTTTTGTCCTGTCTCCTCAGACAGTGTACAAATCTTCTTTTGGCGGGGGTGTTGCCAACGCGCACACGCGCGTATTTTTCACGCTCTTTTCCCAGGCAGACGGTGAGTCGCGCACGTATTTACCAACTGTGCTAGCCCCGTGTGTAGCGTACCCCTTCAGAGGTCATTGTAGGCTGCGTGTGACACGCCTACGTTCATTTTTGTGTTCCTGGGTGCCACAGCGTAGTGCAGGTTCCTTTTCCCACGCACGTGGTCTACGAGGGGTCGCGTGCACGTCATTTTCTGTTTTAGGGGTGCCTGTGCGTTGCGTGACCTGTCATCTTTCCCCAGGGGTTACATACAGCCTTGCTAGAGCACTTGGGTACGAATTCCATCTAGTACCCTACCCCTTTGACCCCCAATTGCCCAGGACAATTGTCCACTGCAACTCCCATACGCACAACTCCATCAGTGCCATGGCTGGGAGGCGAGCAAGTGGTAAGGGTGGCAAAGGTGGCCGAGCCTCAAGAGGTGGGCGTGGTGGGCGCGGTAGGGGACGTGGCCAGGATTTGCAGACTCCCCCAAGCCCCCCACGTGTGGAGGACCAGTCAGGGACACACATCGCCCCCCCCCATGGTTGAGGGAAACGTGGCTGACACCATCCCTGCTTAGCCCTTGTTGGACCAGCCCGTTGTGGCACCTGACCTTGCACAGGGTGACTCCCAGGCTGACTTCCAGGTCGCCAAGTCTAGGCCACGGGTGGCGGCGCAAGCCAGTGTCACCAGGCCACGTGGTACAGGGGCAGCCATGTCATCTGCTGCCCGAGTAGGCGGGGTGGGGGGGCTGCAGGGGCAGCTGCAGCTCCGTCCACCCCAGCTCTGACTCCCCCAGCAAGGACAGTGTTGGTCCCGGTACATCAGACTGAGGTTCCCCCTGCCATAATCACACTTCAGCTAATGCCTGCAGATAGTCATGTGGTCAGTGTGCCATCGCATACTACTACTACACAGTCCACCGGTGCTCCTGCCTCTAGTGTCCAGAGCGGCGTAGGGCACTCCGGATCCCCACCACCCACAAAAAGAAAGAGGAAGAGTGCTCGTCCAGTACAGGCTGATGACCCCGACATGGCTACACGGTCCGGCACGCCAAGGAAGCCTAGCTTCAATGATGCCAAACTGGATGCACTTGTGCAGTATGTGTCCGAACATGACGCCGAAATGTTGGTCACTTCAGGGTGTAGGATTACACCTGCTCGACATCAGGCACACTGGCAGTCCATCGCGGACAGCATAAGTGCCCTTGGGTTCATGAGGCGCACAGCTGTTGAGTGCTACAAGCGCTGGAACGACCTTAAGCGTAGGGCAAAGAAAAAGCTGGCCTCAAGTCATGCCGCAACTCTGGTGACTGGAGGTGGGTCTCCACAAGAGGACATAGAACTCACTCTACATGAGCATGTTGCTGGGACCTACGTCACAGAGGAGCAGATCCAAGGTGTGGGAGAACTGCCAGATTACGAGGCATTGTCCGATGAGTGCACATGCATGTGTGTGTGATCCATGTGTATGTAGTTTGTGGGAGGGGATTCGGTTGAGTGCCAGGTCAGGGTGTGTGTGCCTGAGTGTTTTGTCCCACCCATGTGCTTCATCCAATGCATTCTGCGCCCCGGGATTTGGGTATTACAGTGTCCCTTCTGACCACAGTAGGCGTTTTGCACTACATTGCGCCAGTTGCCCTTGAAGTGGCATCTTGCTACCACATTGTTCCGTATTAAGCTGTGTTCATTCAGGCTGATTGTAGGAATTCACCTGGTTCTACTGCGCATCACTCTGCCCCATTGTCACATATATGTCATGCCCATG
This sequence comes from Ambystoma mexicanum, assembly GCF_040938575.1. NCBI lineage: Eukaryota > Metazoa > Chordata > Amphibia > Caudata > Ambystomatidae > Ambystoma > Ambystoma mexicanum. The sequence continues at coordinate 584,121,759 of NC_090924.1, forward strand.
GTACATGCCATCTGTGTGATGGCATGTGTCATGTATGTGTATTGGACATGCCACTCACAGGCCAATGTGTGATGGCACTGCTAGCCAGCATGCAGCTGATGTGCTGCTCTCCCATCTTGGTGTCATCAGTGTCTGACATTTTCCTCCCCTTCCAACTCATGGACAGTGCATGCATGGGAGGGTCATAGTCATGTGGGACATGTGTAAATCAGGTACTGGTACTGTAGCTTGTCTGGCCTAATAGCGTGCCATGGTGCTAATGCCTGTTTCCATTTTTTGTCTTTCTTGTTTTTGCAGAGGATGACGCGCACCTGATGCTGTTGAGGGAGAGGAGATGGTGCAGGCCCAGGAGGGATCTGAAGCACGACCAGGCACCAGTGGGGGACGTGGTTTGGTGGTGGGGGAGAACCCTCTCTTGCTGCAGGCCATACTGTCCCGGGGTGTCCCTGGCTGCACTTCCCCAGAACTCTTTTCAGGTGTTGATTCAGATGAGGCCTATGTGGATTCGCAGGTATGTGTTCCTGGAAGGGATACTGTTCTGTCCGACCCACCTGCACCAGGGGTAGAGCCCACTATGGGGATGTCAGTGTTGGTAGGTGCGCCTGTGGTGGTTACGGATGCAGGGCCACACTCCACAACATCTGATCCTGTTCCTGGGCCAGCAGTTCAGAGGGGAAATGCAGTCCTGCAGCCTCAGGCAGTGCCGACACAGCAAGGCGCAGTTCGCCTTGCCCCAGACAGGTGTGGTGCCCGCCAACGCGGTGGCCGTCCGCCACCAGGCAATACCGCATGGGAGCAATCCATTTACGGTATGGCCAACCAACAGGCAGCATCATCCGAAATGATTGCTCGGGCCATGGAGAGGGTGGCCACTTCCATTGTCCCCTCAGAAAGGCAGATGGAGCTACTACAGCAGGCAACAGACTCCATTTGCAAATCAGTCAGGGAGGACATGTTGGCATCCAACAGGGACAGACAGGCGGCCCTGGACAATCTGAGGGAATCAATTTCTATAGATGCCCAGGGACAGAGGGTAGCCCTGAGGGGAGAGGTCCGGCACCTCAGGCAGACTCTTGTGGACCTTGAGGCTTCCACTGTCACCAGGACGGAACAGCTGCTGGAGCGTGTCACCCGTACGCTCTCAGCAGAGATGCAGGCAACTCAGGCGGAGGTCCGGGCAACACGTCGGGTCTTGCATGGGGATCTCCGCACCATATCCCTCCAGAACGACGCCTTCCAGGCCCGCATGCTTGCTGCCATGGAGGACCAAACTAGGGCATTGCGTGGGCTGCCTCCCATGGCACCACCACCTCCTGTGGCAGCAGCAGCAGAGGTTGAGGAGAGCGAATCCAGCAGTGAATCTCCCACTATTTAGTAGCCGTGCAGGCCATGAGCCCATGGAGGTGTTTTTTTTTCGCAACATTCACGCAGGTGACTGTTAGTGGGCACCCTGTCCTCGGACCTCCTGGGTGGCCTCCCCCACCCCCTGGCCCACACATGGCCATTTTGGATTTTTGATATTTGATTTTTGATTTTAGATTTTTGATTTTTGTATTTTTGTTGCAGTGTGTTGCCTTGTGTGGCTCACGTGGGCATCCACTGTATTCCGGCTGGGCACATGCAGGCTTGTCCTGAGTTTGGGTTAGATGCTTGGGTCAGTGAGACACACACCCCTCCTGCTTCCCGTTTCCATGGGCTTGCAAAGGGTGTGCCCAAGTGTCAGTGAATTACACAGTGACGTTGGACTCCCATGAGCTGTGTGGGCAGTCTGTAGTCAATACTGTGTATACATTCCTAGTGCATATTGTTGTTGTATTGTGCACTGCATGGTGTATTGATGTGTGCTTGTGCATCCATGTCTCCCTCCTGATTTGCAGGTTCATTCCTCATGTCTTCACAAGGCCGTCCACTTCGGAGATGGGGCTCATGTTGTGAGCAGTGGACTTCCAGATGTGCGTGGCAACAACACTGTACAGTTGGAGGTGGTGGATGTGCTGGCATTCTCATGTAGTAAGACTACGTATCCTTTGCCTTAGTACTGTCATGTTTATGCTATGTCGATTGTGTTGTGGTAAGTATTTGGTCATGTGTGTTGTTGTTTCTACATTCATGTGGGCATATTGTGTGTGGCCAGTTTCCATTAGGGACACTGTACTTTGTGACACGTGTCATGTTTGGGGGATTACTTTGTTTGCTCTCACATGGCATGTCATGCCATGGTGCGTTGGGTGGCGGTGCTGGTGAGGGGTTGGGTGACATGGCACTGTTGTCATGTTGTGTCTTGCAAGGGGGTAATATTTCAGCAGCATAGAAGTGTGTCTTTTGAACACAGCATTGGTGCTGTTTGTGTAGTTTGGGAAGCACACAATGGAACACTTCCAGATGTACAATCTCAGGCTGGTATGGTTGTGACAGTTGACTGTCCATTGACACATCATAATTGTCAGTAACAATCATCATTGATTGTCAGCTGGTATGTGCCAGGGCTGTGTGCACTCCACAGGGGTGTGATTTTATGTGAAGTAATTAGCCAAGAGCTGCGTACGGGCTGCCTCACCCCGTGCCCTTTCCCCTCCCATGCGCAGTGGGCATGCATGTAGTTGGGGATGTGGGGGCACCACCATGTCCACGGCCAGGCCCCAGCGTGTTGCAACGTTGTGCAGGACACATGCTGCCACTATGATCCTGCACACTACTGGGGGAGCGTATAACAGCTGCCCGCCAGAACGGTCAAGGGAGCGGAAGCGTGACTTGAGCACTCCGAATGTGCGCTCCACGATGCCCCGGGTTGCAATGTGGGCTGTGTTGTATCTTACCTGGGGCGGCGTGGTGGGGTTCCGAATTGGCGTCATCATGTGGGTGCTGAGAGGGTAGGCACTGTCCCCTGGGGAGGTGCTGATGGGTATCATCAGTGGGGTTGTGACATTACTCAGTATCTGACATGCATGCATGCGCAGTGGCATTTATACTCACCGAGCAGCCATGTATCGCCATGCCGCCCAGCTTCTATGTCCCGGTTTAGGGTAGACATTCTGTAGATGAAACTGTCGTGGGTGGAGCCTGGATAGTTGGCGTATACTGAGGTGATGATTCCCTTGGCATCACATACTACCTGGGCGTTGATGGAATGCCAGTGCTTGCGGTTTCTATAGATGTGCTCAGTTGCCCTGGGGGGACGTAGAGCCACATGGGTGCAATCAATGGCACCTAGCACTTTGGGGAATTGTGCCACGCTGTAGAAGTCCTGGCCAACAGCCTGCCTTTCTGCAGGTGTTCTGGGTAGGTATATGTGCCTGCGGACAGATGGCCCTGCAGTGATGATGGCCAAGACCTGGTGTAGGCAGCGTGACTGCATGGCCTGTGACACCCCCCCCACTATGGCACTTGTCCGCTGAAATGATCCAGTGGCCAGGAAGTGCAGTACATTGAGGACCTTCTCCAGGGGGCTGAGTGCTTGGGAGCACAGGCTGGTTGATGTGAGGTCATCCTCCCACTCACTGACCAGGTCGAGTATTATGTGAGGTGGAAACCTGTACCTCCCATACACATGGTCATCAGGCATCCCAAAAAGGCTGGTTCTGGGTGTAAAAATTCTGGCCCGGACTATCCTCCTCTTCCTCCTGCGGTATCCCACGGCCACTGCTGCTAGGAACGGTATGTTCATCCTGGCGTCTGAGCTTGTTTGTTGTTTGCGTGCACTTTTATGCTGTGCGGGTGGACGTACGCCTACTTCCTGCTGGCGTACGTGTTTCCGGATTGGCCACGTTCGTTTCCATGAATACGTGTTGTAGGCGAGCGTGTAAAACTTCCCGCGCAGCCCTGGAATACCCGCACCCAGCCCAATCGCGCGAGCCCCTGAAATACACGCGCCCAGGCCAATCGCGTGTGGAACTTCTCGCGCACCCCTGAAATACACGCACACGCTCCCCCAGGCCCGATCGCGTGTGAAACCACCCGCGAGCCCCTGAAATACACGCGCCCAGGCCAATCGCGTGTGGAACTTCTCGCGCACCCCTGAAATACACGCACACGCTCCCCCAGGCCCAATCGCACGCGAAACCACCCGCGAGCCCCTGTAATACACGCGCCCAGGCCAATCGCGTGTGGAACTTCTCGCGCACCCCTGAAATACACGGACACGCTCCCCCAGGCCCGATCGCGTGTGAAACCACCCGCGAGCCCCTGAAATACACGCGCCCAGGCCAATCGCGTGTGGAACTTGTCGCGCACCCCTGAAATACACGCACACGCTCCCCCAGGCCCGATCGCGTGTGAAACCACCCGCAAGCCCCTGAAATACATGCGCCCAGGCCAATCTAGTGTGGAACTTCTCGCGCACCCCTGAAATACACGCACACGCTCCCCCAGGCCCGATCGCATGTGAAACCACCCGCGAGCCCCTGAAATACACGCGCCCAGGCCAATCGCGTGTGGAACTTCTCGCGCACCCATGTAATACACGCACACGCTCCCCCAGGCCCGATCGCGTGTGAAACCACCCGCGAGCCCCTGAAATACACGCGCACAGGCCAATCGCGTGTGGAACTTCTCGCGCACCCCTGAAATACACGCACGCGCTCCCCCAGGCCCGATCGCGTGTGAAACCATCCGCGAGCCCCTGAAATACACGCGCCCACGCCAATCGCATGTGGAACTTCTCGCGCACCCCTGTAATACACGCACACGCTCACCCAGGCCCGATCGCATGTGAAACCACCCGCGAGCCCCTGAAATACACACGCCCAGGTCAATCGCGTGTGGAACTTCTCGCGCACCCCTGAAATACACGCACACGCTCCCCCAGGCCCGATCGCATGTGTAACCACCCGCAAGCCCCTGAAATACACGCGCCCAGGCCAATCGCGTGTGGAACTTCTCACGCACCCCTGAAATACACGCACATGCTCCCCCAGGCCCGATCGCGTGTGAAACCACCCGCGAGCCCTTGAAATACACGCGCCCAGGCCAATCGCGTGTGGAACTTCTCGCGCACCCCTGTAATACACGCACACGCTCCCCCAGGCCCGATCGCGTGTGAAACCACCCGCGAGCCCCTGAAATACACGCACCCAGGCCAATCGCGTGTGTTACTTCTCGCACTGGTACAGGGTTGGCGCAGCCCTTTGCGATGGTTTTGCGATCTTGATGGCTTTTCCTTGCGCGAGGGCGTTCTCGGGGCGTAACTGGCGCTGCTGCAGGGTCGCTGCGCCACTGTGCGCCACGTCTGCTTTTGGAGGTGGGAATCCATGAATACACTGTGCACGGAAATTGGTTTTATCGCACGCGGCTGGCGCAGACATTTGCATGGGCACGCTGTGCGCCAGCCGCGTGCGACACTTTTGGATGGAATTACATGAATCGGCCTACTAGTGGGTGGGCCAAGGTTTCTGATCATACAACGTACATCTCCATGACGTCGAAACCAGTACTCTTTAGTACCATGCATATTTGCTAATAGATTTTTAATATTTGATTGTAAAACCTCATCCTTTTGTTGCACTTTTTCTAATAATTGTGTAGCTGTCATATTTTGAAAGTGTGATCCTGATTTTAATAAGTGTGCAACTCCGTAACATAAAGTTGCTAGTTCACTTTCAAAGAGTAGGTGGAATATGTATTCCACATTTTGTCTAAATCTGGGATCTTCAGAATACATCCGTAATGAGCGGTATTCTTAAGCTGATATTTGAATAGGTCTATCATCATACCTTCCTCCTTTGCCAGTAGGAAAGAGTAGAGGAAAAGCACGTGCTTCTATACTTTTTTCCCATATGCTGATTGGCGATCCTTTCGTTTGACGCATTTGGTAAGTTTCCAGTGCATCTTCTACGGTGTCATTACAGTGCAAAGGATGAATTGTATAATGGTCTAAAGTATTTCATATTGTAGCAGGATCTAGTAGCTCAAATTGACCTGCTTCTTGTGTTTCTTGAATTATTTCAGTTGTATCTTTCAAGTTTTCTTCAATATTAATTTCTTTGTAATATTCATTATTCTCTTTAAGATATTGGAAGGCTTGTCTAACTTTATATAAATCTACCAGCTGTTGCCATATTTTTTTGTCTTTTGTAGGTACTCCATTTACTAAGATAATTAAAGATTGGTGCATTGGACGTTGCACTCCTAGAGTATGCACATTTTCTTTTAGATCTAATGGTAAATAAACTACTTTTCCACGAATGCCTTTTACCAATTCAGAAGGAGGTAATTTTGCTGTTTTTGGTTGAAGGCGTATTATTGCTTGAAATGGGTGTACTGTTTGAATTATGATGCTCTCATTGTTGTAGGGGTTTTGGTACTGGGTATAATTCCAAATTATTTGTGATAGCACGTGAAGGAGTTTGGTTGTTGTCAAGTTTTGTAGTGCAGAAACTGCAAAGTATTAAGGGCTCAGTTATTTCGTATTTGTTTTCTGCTACAAGGTAGAGAGCTAATTCAAACCATTTAGAATCTTCATTGTCTTCTATTTTGTATGATAGGTCTACAGTTTTTGTGTTACTTTTATAAAATGTTCTACGGCAACATACACATACATGGTTTGGTACTTCAGCTGATGTACTTTTAAATTTTAGTATTTCTTTTTTGTATGTGTTTAGCAAAAAGTTGCCATGTGTAGAATTGTTGCTTAATTGGTTTAAAGCTATTTCATTCTGTAAATGGCTTTCACTTCCAAAATATTTTTTCTGGATATAGTGAATTTCTTCAAGTAGGTCTTTTTCTGTACCATGTAGTAGGATGTTATTTAACTTTGCTAGTACTAAAGCAGGACTTTTAGCATAGTACAGTTTATAGACTAGATTTCTTATAGTTGAATGATGTGTTGATATCCTTTTGATATCATGGAAAGTGGTTTTACAAGTAGGTCCTGTAATGCAGGCCAATGAATTTCCTTGTAGTCCTGTGTACTTGCGCACTGGACAGGTATCCAAATTTTGCAGTAATTTAATTTTGATTTTGTCTTTGCTTTTTACATATTCATTGAGGAATTGGCGTAAAGATTTGAAACATTGTTTGGGAATGTTAGACATTGACGTGCATGGCCATTTGTACACTAGACGTTCTGATTCAGTTGAATGGAGGGGTAGCTCTAAGTTTTCAGGGCATATTTTTGTAAAGAGTACTTCTTGTTCCATTATGGTATTATTCACTTTTTCATAACCTCGACCACTGCTATGTATGGCAATTGTATTTGTTTGCTTTTGTTTGTACGCTTCTTCATTAAAATATGGTTCTGTGCTCGTAGTGTGATTCCATTCACCTCCGCAGATACTTAAGAAGTTCTTTCTGTTGACATTTCGCTTATTGAGAAGTCTTTTTTGTAATTTAGGTATTAGTTTTGTTAGTGGTTTCATTTTGTTTAACAGTAAAATAAATAACTTTGTTTTCTGAAGAATTGCACTGTCCATCAACGCTTCTAAGATTAATTTCCTACGATAGGTTTTAAGCATTGAACCTGATTTCTCTCCTGTTTTTATAAGATTTTGAAGGACTTTGTGACGGTACATTTTGGCTAAAATACTTTTCTTGGTATGCTTACTTTGCACTATATTAAAATTTGAAGAAGTAGTTTTATCTGTATTGATAGCTGATTTTCTGTTAATTGTTTTTTGGTTTGTTTTACATTTTGATAGAGTAGGCAAAGTTTTTGTACTTGAAACTTCTTGTGTTTCACTAAATGACTGTATTAGCTGTTTTGTTTAAACTTTTTTTACAAATTCCGCTAGAGATGGATGCTTATGTTGGACACTTTTATTTTCATTTGCTCTACTTTTGCGTTGCTTTCTACAGACTTGACTTTTGGTAGGCATTCTTTAGGGTCTGTTGAAAAAAATAAAGAAGATATGGGTTGGGGTGTTCTGGAATGTATGTGTGCTGTGTGCATGAGTGTTTGAGTAAGATGATAAAGATGTATGTAATGGGGTGTGATTATGCATTGGGAACTACAACTAGTAGGGATAGGTATTCTTGAATTTATGTGTTACTAAACTGGGGTTCAGATGACAAAAAAAAGTAAGCTAGTGGTGTGGAAAAGTACAAATAGTAAATCTAATGTATACAATTAAAAGAGTTGTTTGTTCTATAATATGAAAATTGTAGCGGTTCAATTGGGTAATTTGTGTGTCCAAAAATAGAAATTTGTGGGCCATTCTGGCTGCAAATCGCTGTTTAAGACATGGTGATTTTTGGACAAAATGGTACACAATCTCTATTTTTAGGCATCAAAATAGCTTGTATTAATGTTATAGTATCTTTGATTAATAATACAAATATTATGGTTATATTCTACTTACTTTTTTTCTTAAATTAACAGGTAACTTCTTAGTTCTTCTTTGTTCTTCGAATTCGGCTACTTCTTTTCAGTAGACTGGTCTTCACTGCAATTGTAAAAGCTTCAAATTAGTAACTTTGTTTGTGTATAGCGCTGTTTTTAATTTAGATATTGATTTTTTTAATTGAAATCCTCAGTGCCTTCTTTAAAACCATTAAACTAATGTATTTACATAAGATACATTGCATCAGTTCAGTACATATGATATGTTCTTAATGAACAAATTGTATGGAATGACTAACTGTAGCAAAAAAAAAATATCTTTACTATGTCTTGTGAAATTTATAATATACCAGTGAATACTACTATTTCTGTAAGTAAGCTGTTCTAGGTAATAGCGCCTCAATGTCACGTCTAAATTAAAGTAATTAAGTAAATAAATAAATAAAAACAAAAAAATATGAAATTGTATACGTATTTTTTTAAAGATTTAAACATAGATTGTGCTTGCATGCAATTTTGTTTGAATATATGTAGTCTATATATTTCATTTAAAAAATGTTAGTTTAACATGATTTGAGTGTGGGTGTATAAAGAAAGTAAATAGTATAAAGGTTTATAAGTGATAGTTGAATTTAGGATATTGAAAAAAATACAGTAAATTCATTTTACAGATTACACAAGATAAAAGTATGTTTGAAAATGTGTTCATCTACTGTACAGAAAATATGCATACCTGAAGTTTGTGTTCATGCATATGGATATGCATGGAGCTGCAAGTACAAATCTTGGAGACTTGTACAGTATTTCTGGTAGATGGTGCTTGCCAATGATATGACACTTGTACTCAGAGAGATTCACAGTACATTTGCAGTGCTGATCTATGATGATGCAGTTAGATCTAGAGGTCTTGAATGTGATTGGTGCATGGTTATGTGATTTTTTAGCTACATCCAATGAGGGAATGGCAGAGAGAGTGAAGTGGAAATGGTCGAAGGGCTGTTCATATTACGATATGTCCGCGGACATGGCGGTAGTTTGCGGACATCTGGAGTTACATCCGGGGATTTTTGGGTTCAGAAGTCATGCAAATGAGAATAAGCACTGAAAGGGATTGGTCAGGAAAGTTTAGTGGGTGTGTTGTGCCAGGAGAGAGTTTTTCAGATACTCTTTTTGCTGAGAGAACAAAAGATAGCTATGGCTGTGTGTTTCAGAAAACAGATTGTTTGGATTTTGGGAGATTCGTGGATACATTGGTTGAAGGTGCATGCAGAAAGCTGTGGAGTAGCTGTAGATCTTGGATTCCCACATGTGGAAGTACACTGGCATGGAGTACGTGGAATGAAGTGGTTGGACTTGCTACTTTGGAGACAGAGCAACATCCAGACATAATTGTAATTCATTGTGGAGGGAACAGTTTAGGACATGTGACTGGAATTTTATTGCAATTTGCTATGAAAGAAGGACTTGGGAAGGTTATGGACATGTTTCCTAATTCTCAAGTGATATTTTCACGGATTGCGCAGAGACAAATGTGGCTTCGTTCTTCTTCATTTGGTCCACAAATGGAAAAAGCAAGGCGCAATGTTAATAAGGCTGTTTGTGCCTTTCTAAGAGATTTTGGCATGTCCTCTTTTCACAATGAAAATATTATGTTTCGTAGTACATACATTTTTTGCAGAGATGGAGTGCATCTTACTTATGTTGGCAATCAGATTTTTCTGAGAAATGTACAAAATGCATTGCGACCTTTTTTGGAATTACAACCATTTTGAAGTAGGTGTTAAGCATTTATAATTTTCGACTTACAAATACCACCCAAAGGCTCTTTTCAGAGCCACCACTTCTTCCCAGAGAAAATTGCAATGTTTGTGATGGGGAAGCAACCCAATTTTTTAAATGTTCGCGAACTGTCCGCGGACTTCTAAAAAATACAAAGGGCCCTGCTTCATTTATTTTCACTTCTATTTTTTAACTGTGAAAGGCGGCTCTGAAAAGAGCCTTATTTATTTTTTGATTTTTGATATTTTGTATTTTTTTTGGTTTTTTATACACGACACACTAGGAGAGGAGGGGAAAGGAAGGTAAAGGGGGGACACCAACCACAGGGATAAGAAAGGGCGAGCTGAGAGAGGAAGATGTAGAGTGGGTTTTATTTGGGTAGTGAGCAGATCTTCTCGTGCTCTGAGACGATAGTCTCAAAAGCACTACGAAGTCGCTCCCCCCCACAGAGTACTGTGTCACAGTACATACATACAACTGTGACCCTCGAAAGGTAAGGGTCATCAGCATTCTGTATGGCCTGTGAGGCAGCTTGAGGAAGACGCTGTCCCACAGAGGTGGTCCTTGTGGTGACAGGATCAGAAACAGAGGATGAAGTAGAGGAAATCAACCTGCTACGTTCTTCGCAAGGTACAACCCTGCGAATAGACCCAGAGTGAAATGACCTCAGGTGTCGCTTCGTAGTAGTGGTCCCAAAGCTGTACTTACCGTGCTTCCCGCGACTGAGTATCATTTTGCACTCATTGCAGGTAACACGGTTCGCACAAGCCTTAGGAACATTACCATGAATGGTAAATAACCGCCACACCGAAGACTCACGCCTAGTGCGGGTAGTAGGGTTTTCCTCTACCTCATTCTCATCATCCTCTTCTTCCTCCTCCGCATCCTCACTCCTGTTCCCCTCTTCAGGCCCTTGGGGAGGTGGTGGTGGTGGAGGGGGTGAGGGTGGTACTGAAGCAGGTGCAGCACCAGGTGGCAGTTCTGCAGCCAGGGATGCCATCTCAATGGTGTAATCAGCAAGTTGCTGGAGAAATAGCTGTGCTCTGAAGAATAGCCAAAACACAATGAGAATAAGCTCTGGGGCGTGGTCTTTTATAGGGGTGCTTGTGCGTGGTTTGCGGACATGCGCGCTGTCCGCGGACAGATCAAACACAAAAAAAAGTTTGAAAAGTTTCAAAAGGTATGTAGAAACTTAGGATTACTATGTGGGACTTGTGCCATGGTGAGATTTTATTGAAAAATATTATGGATTAATTGAAAATGTACTTTTAATTTGTTCGGGGACCCGAACAGTGTCCTCATTCAGAACACGCGATCAGCGTGGGCGCGGTCATATGATCCATTCGCGAACAAGTCCGCGAAGGAAGCGCATGTCCGCAGGACACCAAATGCATGGAGATTGGCTAGCGCATGCGCATTGATGTTCTACGGACACTGTTCGGGTCCTGAACTAATTAAAATTGCGTCACACGTGAAACAAACATTTCAGGACACTGCGTGTGTTCTTAGAACAGTTTAAATTTGCTAGCGAACAGTAAGGACAGATATACTATTCTTCAGGACATGTTCAATTTCGTTTATGTACGAACATTTCAGGACACCAATTGTGTTCTTAGAACATTTTCAAGTTGCTAGCGAACAGTACGGACAGGTATAGTGTCCTTTAAGACACCTCAATTTTCGTTTAATTACGAACATTTCAGGACACCAATTGTGTTCTTAGAACAGTTTGAACTTGCTAGCGAACACTACGGACAGATATAGTGTTCTTTAGGACACTTTAATAATTATTTTTTACGAACATTTCAGGACACCGCGTGTGTTCTTAGAATAGTTTCATCTTGCTAGCGAACAGTACGAACAGGTATAGTGTTCTTCAGGACACCTCCATTTTCGTTTATTTACGAACATTTCAGGGCACCGCATGTGTTCTTAGAACAGTTTCAACTTGGTAGCACACAGTACGGACAGGTATAGTGTTCTTCAGGACACCTCCATTTTCGTTTATTTACAAACATTTTAGAACACCTGCACTGTCCGCGGACACCTACATTGTTTTTGAAAAAAAAATGAAACTATTTACAACACAATATAAAAATTAAACTTTATTTAACATATATTAATAATTTATGACAGAGAAGGTGAGGCAGAAACAGAAACAAAAACAGGAGAATTAGGGGTTTCATCATGATTGTTATTAGGTGAAGAAGGGATGGAAGTCTCATCAAAACGTTTTGGATTATGGAGAGGGTTTGGGGATAATTGACTGGGATATGGTGAGGGGGGACAAGTACATGTGGGGCAATGGTATGACGTTTTTGTTTTAAAATGATCTTCAACAAAAGTTTTCAAATTATTAAAATTGGTCAACAATAAATCAATTTTTTCTTTTATGCTGTCAAGCGTGTTTTCCATAACAGCTTCTTCAGAGGTAGTTTCTATTTTGTTATGCTCTGTACAAAAAATATATATATATATGTTAAATGTATACAAAATAATAATAATTAAATGGTTTATATTATAAAGTGTTTACCATTAGTTTCACTATCTTGTGACATTTCTTCATGTGGGAAATGTTCCTCTAGCCATTCCAGAGTACTAGACATTTCTGTGAGAGAAAAAAAAAGATAATATATTTTTTTATCTAATACAGAAAGTTTATAAATATATGAATAAAATTAAGTACACTTACTATTTCAGGTAAGATATGTCCTATGTACTCAGTGGGTCTGCTCTTGTTCTCAGTTCTGTTGTGTTTGTGAGGTAATTATGTTGCAAGCCAATTTATTTTCTTGTGGTATATTCCATTTTAGAACATAGTGCATTTAAATGAATGGTTAGTGTGTTGTATATATGTCCCGGGCTCCAGAGGCAGCGCCACGGGGTGACTGTGCCCCACTTTGGAGAATCATAAAGATGGTTCTCTCCCCTCCCCCAAATTTGGGAAGGACTTGTGCTTTGGAGGGGTGTCGGTTGCTGGTCACCTGAACAGAAAAAAATGTTTTCACTACAGCTACCAGAATCCTTTGAGTCTAATTAGACACACCTGCTCAACAGCCTCCCTGATGATTATTTGAGATAAGAAAGCGCTAGGAGGAGAACAACTACAGACCACAGAACTGCAGCTGAGGGATCTAACCCTGTTATTACTAAGTACCTGATTTGCAGCAAGGGATCTAACCCTGTTAATACTGAGTACCTGATTTGCAGCAGAAGGGATCTAACCCTGTGAATATTTGTCCATTTTGGGATGTGACCCAGCTACTTATTTTTTGCAACAGGTTTAATTGACCAGGACCGGGAGTGCGCACCTCACTCACCTTCTTTTTTGTGTTGTATATATGGGTTACATTTCTTATGTATTAGTACATATAATGTGTTTGTGTGCTTTTTTTGAATGTGTTAAATGTTCCTATGTTATGATATAACAATCAAACATACCCCCCCAGAGTTTTTTAGGTAGTGGTACTGTTCTTCGAACATGTCCGTGAACATTAAATGAGTTTGCGGACATCAAGTACAGTAGAAGAGATTCAGTCAGTTCCATATGATATGTATATAAAGTGAAAGTCATTATTGTTAAGTTGCACTACTAAAAACCTACGAAATTCAATGAAAGAACTTTGTTAAAGGGACGTTATGGTTAAGTTGCGCTACTAAAAACCTATGAAATTCAGTGAAAAAACTTTGTTAAAGGGACATTATGGTTAAGTTGCGCTACTAAAAACCTATGAAATTCAGTGAAAAAACTTTGTCAAAGGGACGTTATGGTTCCAAGTAAAACCGAAAAACCCTTGAAATTCGCCAGTTATGGTAAGCTAAGCAACCATAACTCGCGCCACCACCGTGCACTGCTAAGACTAACACCCAGGACATCAAAGATGACATCACAAATGTCATTGATGACATCACTGATGACATCACATGTCTGGCTCACTCTTTTTTCTTTTGCTGACATATCTAGGCCACATGGTTTTCTTCAGTAACAGTCAGAAACTAAAAATGTTATTTTATTTGTAGACGTATCCTTCAAGTAGGTTCTTACAATAATTTCCTTAGAGTCCAGTCACATCATATGAAACATATACATACGGGAAGACACAAGCTTGAAAGACAGCAATCCTTTTTGTGCATAAACATAATCAATAGACTTATGAGCACTTTCTGATAGTTCTGTTGTTTTTTTTTATGGCTGTACTTTCCCTGTATATGGTCATATTTGTATACATTGTACTCACACAACTTTCCTTAGGGTCCAATCACATCAAGTGATACAAATACCTAGGGTAAATTAAATAGCAGCTTTGAAACAGAGCAATCATTTATTTGCATGAAAATAATCAGTTAAATTACGAATTGTTTCTGCTACTACTTGTGCTTTTTTGCTAACTTCACTTTCCCTGTATATACCCATATTGGTATGTGTTCTTGTTTCTTTGTGTTTTGTCTATAGTAATGCAATTATGTAATACGTGTGTTTTATTAGCTACTTATTACATATTTCACAGTACACAAAAATCTATTAAGAAAACAATTATCATTTCATTATTCAACATATTAACATTACGAATATTATAACTTCATCTTGTACACTGCACACAATGTTATGTTTCTCTATGAGTAGCTTAGTATACTAGATAGAACCCCATAATAGAATGCTAGTTATATCAATGCATCGGTCAATGCACTAATTAGGGTATGATATTTATTGCAATGATCCTTGACACTTGTTTCGCAACATTATAATAAGAATCCCTTGTACACATATTTCATGAAAAGTACATACACAGGTGATGTCATCAGTGATGTCATCAATGACATTTGTGATGTCATCTTTGATGTCCTGGGTGTTAGTCTTAGCAGTGCACGGTGGTGGCGTGAGTTATGGTTGCTTAGCTTACCATCCCTGGCGAATTTCAAGGGTTTTTCGGTTTTACTTGGAACCATAACGTCCCTTTGACAAAGTTTTTTCACTGAATTTCATAGGTTTTTAGTAGCGCAACTTAACCATAACGTCCCTTTAACAAAGTTTTTTCACTGAATATATATATATATATATATATATATATATATATATATATATATATATATATATATATATATATTCACTGAAAAAACATAGTTAAAGGGACATTATGGTTACAAGCAAAATATAAAAAACTGAAATTCGCCAGTTATGGTAAGCTAAGCAACCATAACTCGCGCCATCACTGTGCACTGCTAAGACTAACACCCAGGACATCAAAGATGACATCAAATTATCATTGATGACATCATCGATGATATCGCATGTGCATTTACTTTTCATACAAGGGGTTGTGAATGTAATGTTGGCAAAAAAGTATCAGGGATTATCGGGAGATGTGTAATAAACTACATACTTCATTACGCAATGTAGTGTTCTAAAGAACATTCCATTGCAGTGTTCTTTCTAGTACAGGAACCTACTCATACAGAAATGTAGGTACTGGCTGCAGCATACACCACAGAGGTGCTATATGTTTAATTTTCCAAAGTTATATAAAAAAACGTTGAAGGCTTCTGTATTAGACTTTTCCGTACTGTGAAACATGTAGCTAATATTGCATCACTTACTACATATTTCTACTAATACGCACAAAACATGAACAGTCTACAATGCATACTACACATATGGGGCTTATATATGGAGAGTAAAGTAAGCAAACAAGAGGCAGTATCATTAGCAACTGTGTATAATCTACATGATTGTATTCACACACAAAAATGATTGCTGTGTTTCAGGCCTGCTTCTTCCCCTATATATGTACATCATAAGATGCAATTAAATTCTAAGGAAAGTAGTGTAAGAACATGTGAGAATAGCAATATCTATAAATGTAATACCTTTTAAAAGTTAAGTTTCTGACTGTCAGTAAATAAAACCACCTGGCCTAGATAGGGCAGTGAACAAAAAGGGGCTAGACATGTGATGTCATTAGTCTTAGCAGTGCACGGTGGTGGCGCGAGTTATGATTGCTTGGCTTACCATAACTAGCGAATTTCAGGGGGTTTTCGGTTTTACTTGGAACCATAATGTTCCTTTAACAAAGTTTTTTTACTGAATTTCATATGTTTTTAGTAGCGCAACTTAACCATAACCTCCCTTTATCATTAGTGTGAATTTGATAGATGTTTACTAGGATTCCCTTACTTTATATACATTATCATAGAACATACTGAACCCCTAGCTAGTGATTTTGATGTCCGCGGACTGTGCGAATGTCCGCGGACGGACGCGGACAACATCAACACTACCCAAAAACTCAGGTGGTATCCTAAATTGTTATATCATGCCATATGAACACTGCACAAGTTCAAAAAGCAGCACACAAACACATTATATGTAATAATAAATACGAAGTGGAACCTATATATCTAACACATCAACCATCCATTTAAATACCATATGTACTAAAATGGAATATACCAAAACAAGAAAGATATGCTTCTAACATAATTACCTCACAGAAACTGCACAACTAGGAGCAACAGCAGATCTACAGAACAGTAAGAACACAACTTACCAGAAGCTAGTAAGTAAACGTCTTTTTTCTTATATATTTCTAAAACGTCTGTATTAGATACAATAAAAGTAATATATATTATTTTTTTTCACAGAAATATCCAGTACTTTAGAATGGCTTGAGGAGAATTTCCCACGTGAGGAAATGTCTGAAGATAGTGATACTAATGGTAGACACTTCTCTATATAACCAAATGGATAAGCATTACTTTATGTGCACTTCACATATATATATATATTTTTAACAGACCATACAAACATTGAAAATAGTACACCAAAAGATACATTGGAAAAGACTCTCCAGCGCATGGAAGAAAAAATTGACATGCTCAGGACAAATTTCAACCTTTTGAAAATGTTTGTGGAGGACCACATAAAAGAAAAAAATTAAATACCATTGTCCCACATATACCTGTCCCCCCTCTCCATATCCCAGTCAATTATCCCCAAACCCTCCCCACAAAGAAAAACGTTTTGATGAGACTTCCATCCCTTCATCTCCTTGTATTCATCCTCTTCAAACCCCAAATTCCCCTGGGTTTGTGTCAGTTTCTGCTTCCCCTTCTCTTTCATAAATTGTACATCTATATATAATAAAATAAAAATATTATGTGTGTTTTAATTCAGTCCTTTGTGCCTTATTTTTTAAAAAGGCAGTTGGGGTGTCAGCAGACAGCGCGGGTGTCCAAGATGTCCGTAATTAAACAAAATGGGGGTGTCCTAAGGACACTATACCTGTCTGAACTGTTCGTAGGCAAGGTGAAACTGTTCTAAGAACACACGCAGTGTCCTGGGATGTTCGTAAATAAGCAAAATGGGGGTGTCCTGAGGACACTATGCCTGTCCATACTGTACGCAAGAAAAATGGAACTGTCCTTAGAACACACCCGGTGTCCGGGATGTCTGCAATTAGCCAAAATGGGGGTGTCCTAAGGACACTATACCTGTCTGTACTGTTCGTAGGCAAGGTGAAACTGTGCTAAGAACACAGGCGGTGTCCTGGGTTGTTCGTAAATAAACAAAATGGGGGTGTCCAGAGGACACTATGCCTGTCCGTACTGTACGCAAGCAAAATGGAACTGTCCTTAGAACACACCCGTTGTCCGGGATGTCCGCAATTAGCCAAAATGGGGGTGTCCTAAAGACACTATACCTGTCCGTACTACCTGTAGAACATCTACGCACATGCGCACCACACCCATAAGTCCTACGAACATCGCGCCTGTCCATAACTGTTCGGCTCACTTGTGTCGCACTTTTAATTAGTTTCAGGCACCGAACACTGTCCGTAGAACAACTGCGTGCATGCACACGACCGTTATGATATGATATGATATGGCATTTGTAACGCGCCTATACACAAGTGTTTCAAGGCGCGACGAGGCAGGGAGGGGGGAACAAGGGGAAGAAAGACAACGATCCTACTAGGCCAGGTGTCAAACGTTCACGTACATTTTGTGTCCTGCCGACACCCATTCCCTTTGCGGACATGTTTGCGACGCCATCATGTGACCGCGCCCATGCTGAGCGTGTGTCCTAATTGCGGACACTGTCCGGGTCCCCGAACATTTTAAAAGTAGCTTTTCACGCAATCCACTGTATTTTATAGCAAAAATTCACCATAGCACATGTCCCAGGCAATGACCCTGACCTTCTACATACTTTTTGGAACTTTTTGAGCCTTTTTGGGGTGTTCGATCTGTCCGCGGACAGCGCGGGTGTCCACGAAGCGCGCACCAGCACCCCTATAAAAGGCCACACCCCAGAGCTCATCCTCATTGTGCTTCTGGCTACCTGACAGAGCATTGTCTTTTCAGCACCGCAGAGTAACCTAATAGATTGACCTGTTTTTCCTGCTTTTGCTGCTTTTCGTCCTGATTCCTGATGGCATCTCTAATTGCTTCAGCCTCAGCACCAGCACCATACCCCCTCCACCACCACCAAGTCCCCAAGGGCCTGAAGAGGGGAACAGGCGTGAGGATGTAGAGGAGGAGGATGAAGAGGATGACGAGGACGAGGTAGTGGAAGTCCGTACAAAAAAAGGAATAATCAGGATGAAGAAGATCCTACAAGTAAGCCAGTTGTGCCGTGCATGTATGTTTATTTTACATTGACACAGTCCTTTTTTAGTGCATTCAACAATTTATTTTACAGGTCTTTCGATAAGCACGAAAGTTTTTTGGCATCAAACGGACAAAAGTGATTGTGAACGGTGGTAACACGGGTTAAGTGTCAACCTCTGATGTATTGAGGTTAAAACTCCACACTGAAGAACATTCCCTGTATAGATGTGATAGAGAAAGAACTATCAAGCAGGGAAAGTATACCTGAGGCTTGAAAATGGCCCCAGGGTTAGTTCACACAAGGTGTACACAACAGATATTTACACAACATACACAAGGGGGAAGATACAGTTGTGTCAAGGGGATCGACACAGGTGTGTTTCGGCCAAAACATGGCTTGATTGAAGCCGGTCTATATGCTGGCCTTCGTCAGGAAAGGCACCATTGGTGGTGCTGTCCGTTGATTCTGTGGGTTTAAGAGAGGCAGTGAGGATCTTCAAAAAGGGGTGATTTAATTAATTTAGGATAGTATTAAATACTGGCCAAATTCGGCCATGGTGTTACATCTCATGGTGCAACTGAGAAACGGCTTACCTGCTGCTCCGGTGGCAGTGGCAAGCTGGGAAATATCCTCACGTGGTTGAAGGATAGTGTGTGCGTGATTGCACTTAGGAGTATGCCTGAGAGTGCTTCAGGCCGACATCTCTCGGGTTCCCGCTGACTGTGAAGGGCCACAGTGGGTCCCAGATCTGAGAGAAAGAGAATACAGGATCAGAATGCATGATCTTGGATAAGGATTCAGAGGAGTGGATTCGATGATGGTGAGAGAATCCTGCTCGGGGTAGACTGCCCTCGAAGAGCATGGTGGTGGGCGAGTACGTGCCTATGAGGTGTAGACGTCTGACCAGTGGTTCAGGTGGTCTGTGATGAGTACATCTCGGTGAGCAGGGTGGCTCCCACGGGGGTAGAGTCGTTCCGGTGCAGCGGTGGTCCATGGGGGTGGAACTAGCCGCATGTCGAAATCCTGTATGGCTATCGGGAGTGCGAGAGCGCGCATCGAGTAGCGCTGAGGTCTAGGCAGGAAAAAGACCGGTGAAAAGACTGAAATCGATGCAGTGAGACCGAGTGGGGAAAAAAAGGCACGAGGGGTGTGGAGGACTTAGAGTGCCTAAAGGTGCGCGCATGAAGTGGCGTTGAGGTGTAGTAGGGAGCACTATATTCAATGCAGTGAGATCGTGTTGGGATCTGGGGAGTGAGAAAAGGCACGTGGAAGGTGCGAAAATTCGAGTAATTAGGTGCCTGTATGTGGCGGTGTGGACACCTGAAATGCCTACTTTTAGTTATGAGTGGAGCCCGGCAGCAGGGTATAGTAAGTGCAGACTGGCAAGTCAAGTCAAAAAGGGGCGCGCTCTGGTCAACAATAAAAAGCTAAGGTGCTGTTCCCTGGCTAGCTTACCGCAGTATGTACGGCGTACCTCTGTATACGGGGTCCTCAGCTCGAAATGACACTGTGAGGAGAATGCTAGCTGCTGTGTAAATATACATATTACAAGCTAGGCAGCAGCCAATCAAAAACGCGCATTGGAAGTACCCAATGGGTACAGGAAGGAGTTTGAACCAATCGCGTGTTGTCAAGAAGGTGGAGCATAATTGAACTACTCGAATGGTGGAGCATCATGGGAGGTGTGGTCCCAGAAACGGTGCTTTCAGGCTGAAGCAATGCTGAATGGGATGCACTGAATGCAAAATGTGGAAAAGGGTGTGTAGAAAAGGCAAACCGGTTGGCTCTGAGTCTGGTAGCATTTCATAATAGCTCCATAGAGACACCTATTGTTTATTAATTATTACCAGCGGGAAGTGCGTTGTAAATATACATTTTACAAGCTAGGCGGTAGCCAATCAAAAACGCGCATTGGAAGTACCCAATGGGTACAGGAAGGAGTTTGAACCAATCGCGTGTTGTCAAGAAGGTGGAGCATAATTGAACTACTCGAAAGGTGGAGCATCATGGGAGGTGTGGTCCCAGAAACGGTGCTTGCAGGCTAAAGCAATGCTGAATGGGATGCACTGAATGCAAAGTGTGGAAAAAGTTGTGTGGAAACGGGCAAACCGGTTGGCTCTGAGTCTGGTAGCATTTCATAATGGCTCCATAGAGACACCTATTGTTTATTAATTATTACCAGCGGGAAGTGCGTTGTATATACCGGTGCATGATCTGTCCAAACTGCCTATTGTGAGTGCTGGCATAATACAGGTAGAGAGGTTCACTATACATGCTGTCGAGTGCATAAGCCTCCATTCATTGTACGGGTCCATAAAATAAAAGGTTAATTAGCATTGGACATATATGCATGTCATATCACATGTCACCCGTGGTGGTAATTAATACATGTGTACACTTGGTGTTAACGGGAGATGCATAAGTACTGATTGCCAGATGTCAAAACAATTGGTGAAAAAACCATGTGAATACATGTGTCACTTGGTGTTACATAGGTTCTGATTGCAAGAGATTAAAACAATTGGTGACAGTAATACAGTTGTTAATGTATGCAAGCTGAGATATCTATATAGGTTGCCCCTGGTGTCCCGAAATGATAAAAGAGGGTGAGGGGGTTTTTGTTTTTAGAAATGTTTCCATTCAACGGTTATATTTAAACCGTGACGTACGGTGTCCAATTTGTGAACCCATTTCTGTTCCAGTTTTGTCAGAGTCAAATTGATATCCCCCCCATGACGTTGTGGTTGGAGCTGTTGCAGCACGGTCCATGAAAATTGTTCATGAGTATTGCCCTTTTTGGTGTAGTGTTCAACGAGTGGTTTGTCTTGAACTGAGTTCTTTATGCAGGACCTGTGTTCATTAATCCTTTGTTTTACGGGCCTTATTGTTTTGCCAATGTAGACCATGTCGCAGGGACATTTGATGGCGTAGATAACACATCTGCTCTCGCAGTTGGTGTGGTTGTTCATCTTCCATGTGAAGTCCTTGTGTGTGAAGGTCTTACTGTTGGTGGTGTATTTACAGGCGACACAGTGTCCACAACTGAAGTGACCAGTAACTGGAGGGATACTCCATAGGGTTGCAGTCGTTTTCGTGGGTTCCAAAAATGTGTGTACAAGGGTATCCCTCAGGTTCCTGTTTTTCTTGAAAGCGAACAGTGGTTTCTTCGCTAGGCTGCCCTCGTTCTTAATCAAATGCCAGTTTCTGTTGATGGTGCTCTTTATGAGATTGCTGACCGGGTTGAAGGTAGTTACACAGACAGTCCTGTTGGTGGGATTTTTTTCTTTTGCTGTCAAGCAAATCGAGCGGTCGGTGTTCTCTGCTCTCTTCCTGGCAGTCCTGATGGATTTTTTCGGATAGCCTCTCTGTCCTAGGCGTATTTGAAGTTGTTTTGCATGATGGAAGAAGTTCTCTCTGTCGGTGCAATTTCGACGGATGCGAAGAAACTGGCCGTATGGGAGGTTGTACTTTAACCCTTCTGGGTGGTAACTCGTGAAATGTAGCAAGGTGTTTCTGTCGGTGGGCTTTCTGAAAAGTTCTGTTTTCAACATATCTCCAGATCGATAAATATGTAGATCGAGAAAGTTGATTGCTTGGTAATCCCACTCGATGGTGAACTTTATGTGGGTATTCTGTGTGTTCAGCCATTGATGAAAAGCCAGTAGTGATTCTCGATTGCCTTCCCAGATCAAGAGCACATCGTCAATGTAGCGGCGCCAAATTTTGATGTGTGATCTGTGAGGGTTGTTGTTATAAATGTTATCTTCCTCATACTGGGCCATGTAGAGGTTCGCGACGTCTGGTGCAAAGGTGGCCCCCATACTAACGCCTTTGATCTGTAGGTACATTTGTTGGCCGAATAGAAAAAAGTTTTCTCCCATGGCTATTCGGATACATTCTATAAGGAAGTTGGTGGGTATGGTGGTGGTGTCGGTTCTTCTTTCAAGGCAGGTCGCCAATGCTTGTAGTCCTTCCAGTTGTGGGATGGAGGTATATAGTGCCTCTACGTCCATGGTGACAAGGATGGAATCAGTGGTGAGATGTATGGCGTCCAGGATCTTAATGGTCTCAGTCCTAGGACTGTCCGCAGACTTTTAAAAAATGCACAGGGACCTGCACTGTTTATTTGATACTTCTATTTTTAAACTGTGAAAGGCGGCTCTGAAAAGAACCTTTTTTGGGGGATTTTTGTTGTTTTATATTTTTTGCCTTTTTTACACATGACACACTAGGAGAGGAGGGAAAAGGAGGGTAAGGAAGGGACACCAACCACGGGAATAAGAAAGGGCAGGTGGAGAGAGGAAGATGTAGGGTGGGCCTTATTTAGGTAGGTAGCAGGTCTTGTGGTGGTCCGTGACCGTAGTCTCGAAAGCACTTCGAAGACTCTCCCCCTGTGATGCTCACCTGGTATCCACGGGGACGTCACTCAGCCTGTTCTGACCTCTTACGACCTTGAACCCTTCCCTGTAGGCTATTCGACTGGAGACTGGGCCTGAAACACAGGATTGGTAGAGTTTAACTCCCTATTGTCTCTGTCTGCTTGAACCCCTTCTTCCCCGGGGTCCAACCCTTCCCTTTGATCCACAGCTCACCTTGTTTTCTTGGATAGTTTGCTCTCTGTCCTGCTTTCAGCGCAGGGGCCCGTTGATTGATGCGGGCTCATTGCTGCCTAGTTACTTCACTGGCGAGAGTCTGACAGGTAAGTATAATGAGTCTTTTGAACAGTTCTCTAACTTCGTTCCTTTCCTTCCTTAGATGATGGCCGGCGTCCAGGGATGGCGGCGTGCTGCTGAGATGAGTAGCGCTAAACGTGAGTGACAGCGCGATGCGCGATGCACCCCTTTCGTATTTGCATTGAACTGAGTTCTTTTTCTGTGGGCCTCATCACGAGTCTGGCGGTAACCCTTAAATGCGGCGGTAGCACTATTACCGCTGCATTTAACGGTCCGCCAGATCATGGCTTTGGCGGATTTCCCCCCAGCTCTGAGCCGCCGGTGGGAAATCCGCCGGTGGTAATAACGCGAATTTTCCCCATTGGGCCCAATGGAGAATGAGGAATTCCCAAATGGGCCCAATGGGGAATGGGCCATAACCCTCCTGCCAAACCCGTGATCCGGCGCTAATAGCGCCTGGGGGTTTGGCGGTAGGGCTATTAGCACCGGCGCTAATAGCGCCGGCATTACCGCCCAACTCGTGATGAGGTCCTGTGTCTTTTAGGTGCCGCGACATTTTCAGCAAGGATGCCAGTTATGAAGAACAAATGTGGTGGGTAAGCGCGGTATGCGGCGCCTCTAGATGTTTCCACGCTAACCTGGAGTGTCTTTTCCCTCTTGCAGATGGATGAGAAGTTCCGGAGACAGAGTACCTCCAGAGCAGCTGGGATTCAGGTAAGCGTTTGAAGCTCATACAGTATTTAAAAATAAGCGAAAAAATAAGCGAAGATTTGCAGAATGCTTACTAATGCCTTTTTTCTGTTCTTTTCCCTTTTCCTTAGGAGCGATGAATGATGGGCAGAAGCGCCGCAAGGTAAGGCTGTTCCTAATGGTGTTCTTGTTCTTGCAGGAGCTGAGCGCAGAAGAAAGATGCAGGCCTACTGGAGACCGATCCGAACACGGTGAGTGTCACGGTGAGTGTCACGCTGCAGGTGCAGAAAACACAAAGCATGTTTCTCAGCCTGGGTGTGGCTTAAATGGTCTCTGAACCACACCCAAAGGACTAGACCGCATATGCATTTCTGGGAACCGAAATATGTGGGGGCATCCATCTTGTCCGCATCAAAGCACTACAAGTCCATTCCCCAATGTTATCCTATGGGAGTGGGTGAGTCTGGTGCCACAAGCGCCAAGTCTGACTCCAAGTGGGTCTTTGGAGGGATGGAGAGGCCCTTGAGGGCCATGTAGATGATCGTGGCCTGGCTCCAACCTGACATCTTGGAGGGCTGGGGACATGAGGGGCAGGAATCATGACACCCCCTGCAGAGTACTGCATCGCAGTACATACAGAATATTGTGACCCTCTAAAGGTAACGGTCAACAGCATCGCAAATGGCCTGTGAAGCAGCTGGAGAGATGCGCTCTCCCACAGGAGTGTCTCTTGTGGTGACAGGTGTGCAAACGGAGGATGCTGTGGAGGAACTCAACCTACTACGTGCATCACAAGGTACAACTTTGCGAATGTCCACACCATGGAACGAAGTTAGGTGTCGCTTCATGGATGTCATACCAAAGCTGTACAAACTACATCTCCCACGACTCAGCACCATTTTGCACTGTTTGCAGGTTACCTTGTTCGCACGTGCTTTTGGTACGTTACCATGAATGGTAAACAGCCACCACACCCAAGACTCCCGGCGAGCGCTGGTAGTAGGGAGTTCCTCCACCTCATTCTCTTCTTCCTCTTCATCCTCGTTCTCTACATCCTCACGCGTGTTCCCCTCTGCAGGCCCTTGGGGAGGTGGTGGTGGTGGAGGGTTTAGGGGTGGTGCTGAGGCTGATGTAGCAACAGCAGCCATGGATGCCATTAGGGTTGATGAGGTAATCTCAGCTAGAGCACTAAAGGCAGCAAAAGTCAATCTGCAATAGCCAGAAGTACAATGAAGATCAGCTCTGGGTTGTGGCCTTTTACAGGGGTAGAGGGGCGCGCCTCGATAACATATCAAACACTCAAAATCGTTCAAAAAGTTACAAAAATATGTGGAAAGCCAGGGCCATTGTCGGAGACATGTGAAATGGTGATTTTATATTGTAAAATAATTTGGATTGTCTGAATACGTTCTTTTAAAATGTTGGGCACCCGGACAGAGTCCACAAATTAGGACACACGCTCAGTGTGGGTGCGGTCACATGATGACATTGGGAACACGTCCGCGAAGGGAACGGGTGTTCGCAGGACAGTAAATGCACAGGAGCGATTGTGCGTATGCGCGGGTGTTCTACGGACAGTGTTCGGGACCTGAAACTAATTAAAAGTGCGACACAAGTGAGACGGACAGTTACGGACAGGCGCAATGTTCGCAGGATTTACGGGTATGGTGTGCATGTGCGTAGATGTTCTGCAGACTGTACGGCCAGGTATAGTGTCCTTAGGACACCTCCATTTTGTTTGACTACGGACATCCCGGACACCACCCTGTTCTACGGACAGTTCCATCTTGGTTGCGAACGGTACGGACAGGTATAGTGTCGTTAGGACACCCCCATTTTGTTCATTTATGGACATCCCAGACACCTGCTGTGTTCTAAGAACAGTTTCACCTTGGTTGCGAACGGTGCGAAGAGGTATAGTGTCCTTAGTACAGCCCCATTTTGTTCATTTACAGACATCCCGGACAGCTGGTGTGTTCTAAGAACAGTTCCATCTTGGTTGTGAATGGTATGGACAGGTGTAGTGTCCTTAGGACATCCACATTTTGTTAATTACGGACAGGCCGGACAGGCACGCTGTCCATGGACATTTTAACTGCTTTAAAAAAAAAAATAAGACACAAATAATTTCATTACAAGAAACATAACATTTTTTTTATTATATACATATATACAAATTATGAAAGAGAGGGGGAAGCAAAAACGTCATCTTGTTTTATCTTCATTAAAGCATTTATCTTGTTGACGGTTCGGGGATAGTTTACTGGGAAATGGAGAGGGGGCACAGGTACAGGTGGGACAATGGTACTATATTTTTTCTTTGATGTGGTCCTCCACTAACTGTTTCAAACTATTGACATTTTCCTTCAACATGTCTACTTTCTGTTCAATGCGTTCGAGAATCTTTTCCATTGTGTCCTTTGGAGTAACATTTTCAATGTTTGTATGGTCTGTGAAAAATAAACATATATATGTTAAGTACACATTAGGTAATGATTATTAGTACCCGGCGAGAGTCAAGCAGAATGCAACACGCATTCTGATTGGCTCTCGCCGGGTCCTTACCCGGCCGAGAATCCTTTGATTCTCGGCCGGGACTCCAGCTGCCCTGTCCTCGGCGGGGGGTGTGGCAGCCCCTCAGCCAATGAGGAGGCTCAAAGCGGGGCCATCCCCGCTCTGAGCCTCCCCACGGCTGAGAGGCTGCCTCCGCCCCCCGCTGGGGACTCCGGTAAGCTTTATTTATTTATGTTTTTCCCCTTCCCTCCCTCCTCCCTACCCCACCCCACTTACCTTCTTGCTCCTGCATACCTGGTGGGGGATGATGGCAGCCTCCAGCAGTGTGGAGACTCTGCGCCTCCACACAGCTGGAGGCTTCCATCGTCCCCTGGCAGGGACGAAGGTACATTTTTTTTTTCACCCCCTTTCCCTCCCGCCCGCCCTCCCAACCCCACTTACCTTCTGCTTCTTTTTTTTTGTGAGCGGATGCGCTGGGAACACTTGTGTTCCCAGCGCATCCGCTCCCGAAGTCCGCCATGGAAAGAGAAAACGGACTCCCGTTTTCCCTTTCCCAGGAGGCATTTTCTTGGTTGATTATTATTTTTTTTCCCTGTCCCGAAACGCAGCGGCTTTTCGGGACAGAAAAAAATGCTTTTAGTGCCCCGGTCACGCATATAATGAGGGCCGGGGTACTAATAGCAATACGACCCTCGCGGTGGGGGCATTACCTGAGTCGGTAATGCCCCCGCCGCTCGGGTCATATTGCTTAATTAATTTCCTTGTATAGATAAGTGTCTACCATTATTATCTTTGTCTTCAGACATTTTGTCATGTGGAAAATTTTCTTCCAACCACTCCAAAGTACTGCACATTTCTGTGTGAAAAACAAATTTATATTAATTATGCTGTAACTCATACAAAAAAAGAGCAATATATAAAAAAAAATGGCCTTTACTTACTAGTTTCTGGTAAGTTGTATGCGTTGTGTTCTGTAGGTCTACTGTTGCTTCTAGCTCTGCAGTTTGTGTGAGGTAATTATGCTGGAGGTATATCTTTTTTGTTATGGTATAATCCATTTTATTACATATCGTACTTCAATGGATGGTTGATGTGTTAAATATGTAGGTTCCACTGCTTATTTATTAATATATATAATGTGTATATGTGCTGCTTTTTGAACTTGCATAGTGTTCATATGGTATGATAGAACAATTTCAGATACCCCCTGCATGTTTGGGTAGTGTTGATGTCGTCCATGACCGTCCGCGGACATGAAAATCATTAGCGGGGTGTTCGGTATGTTCTAAGTTAATTGTATATAAAGTAAGGGAATCCTAGCAAACATCCATCAAATTTACACTATGAAAATGTATATTCAGTAAAAAAACTTTGTTAAAGAGATGTTATGGTTAAGTTGTGCTACTAAAAACCTCTGAAATTCAGTAAACAAACTTTGTTAAAGGGACGTTATGGTTGCAAGTAAAACCGAAAAACCCCTGACATCAGCTATTTATATCAATGTATTGTTTAAGCTGTCCAGTCATTTGGTCGACAGACAAATGGTTGACAGACAAATGGTTGACGCAATTTGGTCGAAAGACAAATGGTCAATTTTTTTTTTTCATATATATATTTTTCAGGTTTTCGTTTCGGAAAAAAAGGGTTTTTTAGCAAAAAAAAGGGGTTGGGGGACCCCCCCCCCAAAAAAAATAAAATGTGAAAATACAAAAAAAAAATCGACGATTTGTCTTTCGACCAAATTGCGTCAACCATTTGTCCTGTCGACCATTTATTTTCGACCAAATGACCTGTAACCATTGTTTAATGCAATAATTAGCTCATGATATTTATTCCAATGATCCTTGACACTTTTTGGTCAACATTATAATAAGAATCCCTTGTAGTTTTCATGAAAAGTAAATGCACTTGTGATGTCAATCATGATGTCATCAATGACATTTTGATGTCATCTTTGATGTCCTGGGTGTTAGTCTTAGCAGTGCACGGTGGTGGCGCGAGTTTTGGCTGCTTACCTTACCATAACTGGCGAATTTCAGGGTTTTTTCGGTTTTAGTTGGAACCATAACGTCCCTTTTACAAAGTTTTTGTACTGAATATATATATATGTATATATATATTATTGCGTAGACAAAATCAATATAGCATAAGAATGACCACTTGGCATGTCACCTTACTCCGTGGCACAAACTTAATTACAAACAAATTGAACACTATTCACTTTTCATAATAGAATTCATCAAATATCCAAAACTCAACATGTGTATTTTCAATCCTGCTCTCATGTAAAAAGACACACAGGTCGAATTAAAACTTCAAATGATTGGGTCACTCACAATAAACCTAATGTAAAAAATTAAGCAGCACTCTGGACATGATGGAACAATTTAACTATGGGCCTCATTACACGGATGGCGGTAAGGATTTACCGGTACCGGTATTTTACCGGTACCGGTAAATCCTTACCGCCTTACTACGAGGTCCCTTTGCGGGTTGGGGAATTTAATGCCTGCTTTTTGCAGGCGTTAAAAACCAACCCGCAAAGGGACCCAGGGAGCTAATTACGGTACCGCAATTTGCGGTACCGTAATTAGCGCCTTCCCCATTCCCATTATGCCCTATGGGGCAAAAATGGGAATGGGGAAGGGCAATGGTGGAAGGGGGAATTACCGCCCCGCCGACCTTGGAATGGGGCGTTAATTCCCCTTTCTACCAAGGTGGTGCCGGTATTTTACCGGCATGAACGATGGCGCTAATAGCGCCATGGTTCTCCGCCATCCGTGTAATGAGGCCCTATATATTTTGCGTGGGGTTTACTTTAAAGAACATGTAGCACTTTTCAGTTGGCAAAACACTTTTCATGCGCAGCGCCATTCAGCTTTGACATCCCTGCACGTATTCCATTTCTGACAAGGTTCTAGTATAACCAACTTTCAACAAAAATACTTTTCTTAAAATGTAATGAACCTTTTCCCTTTACCACCCTTCAGTGAAAATTCTCTCTTCAATTAGCATTCTTTTTCACACTCTTAGTACAAGGTGTGCCTTTTCAGTCAGTTACTTTACTGTGTTTCACTTGGCAAGACACCTTTCTGCCCCAGCACTAACCCAGATATTCAGTTTACCATTTGGACCCCTCTGCTTTAAGACAGGATTTGGGGAATGGTGAACATTATGGAATTGTGTTTCTTAATGCAACCCCCCACTAGGGAATTTTGAAGTTGGTAAAAAGGATATAATCGATTCCAAAATGACTTTATATGACTATACGGTTATTCACACTGGGATTTCTGACCATATGGACATTCATTAAATTAGAATTTGTTAAGAAAAAGCTAGTAATCTACTTTGATATGCCACCAAATAAATAAGGGGAAGGTAGTAATTCAAACAGATCCACAAAATACTTGGTTCTGTTGGACAAGCTTACTTACATCTCTGGGTTTTGTGCTCAGGAAAAGACATCAAGCTTTCTGGATCATCTCCTGTGAAAGCACAGGAAACGTGTAGGGACTCCAGCATCAACTCCTCTATTTGCCTCAACTGGTTATGGATACCAATCCTCTGTCACTTTTCCTGGTTTTCCTCTTCTTGCTCCTTCTGTTTGCCAGGCAATGTTGGTTCTCAAGCAATTTTCATCAGTTCCCACTCAGATCATTTCAGACAGCTCTCTCTTATTTCCCTTTGTGTGTCTCCTTTTAAACCCCTAATCACACCCCAACATATCTAAGTGATCAGGTGCCAGCTTATTGGCTCATTTTTCGCATTGTCCTCCACCTCAAACAAAGCTTATCCTCTTCCCTCTGATTGGTCCTGAGGTTATAAGGTTCCATTTCTAGGAAGTATAACCTTACCCGGTGTCCGGACATTTAATCGAAAACAATTGGTCGACAGGACATTTGGTCGACGTAATTTCGTCGAAAACCAAATGGCCGATTTTTTATTTTATTTATATATATATTTTTAAGGTTGTAGTTTAGGGAACAAAAGGGTTTTTTTAGAAAAAAAAGGGGGTTGGAGGGGACCTCCACCCCCCAAAAAAAAGCGGTAAAAAAAAAATAAAAAAATTCGACCATTTGGTTTTCGACGAAATTGGTTCGACCATTTGTCCAATCGACCAATTTTTTTCGATCAAATGTCTGGTAACCACCTTACCCATCTGCATTAACATGTCTGAGCCCTCCAGTTTCCAATGTACAAATAAGAGTCACAAACTATACATTTTTAACTGGTCTGATCATTTTGGCACATGGTTGCAGGTGTGAATGACAGATTTTTGCGAATTCTTCAAACAGTACAACAATTATCGTCACAAGATTTTATAGACAGATATCTAATGTAATAAGCGACCATCTTCCAGCCCTTGGCTCTGTGATATTTTCTGGAATGCTAGGATCACGTTTTAGCTCCTAACTCTGGGTCCCAATTGTTATGAAAGTTGTATCATTGGATGGGTCTTTTCATTAACTATTTGGAAATATTTGAATCAATTTTGTGAGAATTAGGGTTCCTGAGATAATCAACAATTATGATTTCCCCGTAGCACCTATGGTAATCTCAAATAAAATGCATAATTATAACTCAATTACACATCACATTTCTTTACTCCACTTAGATGTAGGTTTACCGATATGTTTCTTTGTTGGTTCACCCTGCAATAAAAAGAAAGGTTGCATTCTTTCAAAGTTAATGGCCGAACCTTGGGTCTCCTTATGTCCTGATGCAGATGGAATAACTCAACCTCCTGACATCATTTGATGGCCTTCTGCTGCATGTCATCTGCCAGTGAGCCCAGGGAAGGACAACAATTTGAATTATAAATCTTTGTATTGTTTAGAGTTCACATCCATTAAGTGTGTCTTTTGTTTTCACAGTGTGGATCAAATCAATACCATAACACTTTGGTCAGGCATACATTCCATCCCTTTCCTGGTTCTGTAAGCTTCGAGGAGATTTCCAGATAGAGGGGGGAAGGCAGAGCTTGACCCTTGCATCTGATGGGGGAAGGTGAACAGTTCTTGGCCTTTGAGTCTCATGGGGAAAGGTATTTTGGGTTAAGCACAAAGTTAAGCTCAATTCCTATGAACAGGATAATATATGATGCTTTTACACTGTGCATTTTCATGCATTAAATCTCCTTTACATCTCGCAGTAAATGCAAGACATCTCTTCATTTTTCCTTGTGCTGCTTGTGTCAGTGGGCCTCATTAGGACCCAGGCGGTAAGGGGTTTACGGCGGCGTAAACAGCGCCGACCCTTACCGCCTGATTCCGAGGTCCCTTAGCGCCATGGAGGATTTAACACCTGCTTTTAGCAGGTGTTAAAATCCATGGCGCTAAGGGACCTTGTTGTTAATTACGCCACCGTAATTTACGGTGGCGTAATTAACGCCTTCCCCACTCCCATTATGCCCTATGGGGCAAAAATGGGAATGGGGAAGGGTAAATGGGTTAATGGGGACTTACCGCCCCGCCAACCTCGGAATGGGGCGGTAAGTCCGCCAACCACCATGGCGTAAACGTAGTTTACGCCATGGTGGTAAAGGTACGACCCAGGCGGTAACTTACCGCCTGGGTCGTAATGAGGCCCAGTATGTTTCCATAGGTTAAAAAGTCACCACCTTCAATAAAGTTGCCCATCTAATTACTTCTGTCAATGGAGTTTCCTATTTTTAATGTTCATTGCTTCCAAGCTGCAGATTGCACAGATTTCCATGATAACTCTCTGTGTTAGCAAAACTGCACTTTAGGCATCAGTCACATCTAATGGAAAGTAGTTTCAGGACTTTGGCCTAGTCACACTCAAATGCAGGGCACATTTCGTGTTTGTATTTTTCTTTCTCTGAAAACAGCATTTTGATGTTTGCCAGTTGTGATTGAAATGCTTTCTTTTTTGTCTGCCAATCAACAGTGTGCCTTCAATGTTCTGCACTTGTAGGTCTCAGTCAGATAGAGGGAGTTAATTTGGATCTTAGGAGCTGGAAGTATACCCCAAACTCTGAACTATCGGATTAGCTGAGAGAAGGTCAAGAATGACTTGCATGTCATAATAAGCCGTTTAGTCCCAACCTATTTGCCTTGATGCATTTGCAAGCACAGTCTATGGCTCCTTCCTGCATATTTGAGTGACTACGTTTTATAAGCTGGAATGTTCTTGGACTGGTCAATGATAGGGATATTTTTTTCCTAGGTTATTTACAAAACACAACATTAGTAAACAAATATTCAAAAAACAGTAAAGCCAATAAAATGAATGCAATTCAAAATGAAACAAACTTTAAATACAAGAGTTGATAGGTGTGGTATAATATAGCATTTTAGACTGGGAGGGGAAATTATTGTAGGATACTAGCAGAGGGCATACGTTGGGAACATGCGACTATCCCAAGCGATAAATAACCTTCCCACGGTCGCTAAGAATATTAGGACATTGTGGTACCAGCAAATCATGTTTTGGAGTTTTGGTGTTGAATTAAAAAACATTACTTTAATAATGAAAAAGTTAATCGAAAAACTCAGTAAATGAAAAGAGGTTTTATTTTTTAGTATTTAAATAACAAGGCTGTCTTCATAAGGTAATCATTTCAATTGAAAACCTTGTTAAACTGGTGAGGATTTAAAATGAGCATGCATTAGTGGTTGTGTTTATAAGAAAGTGAAAACATTTTCCTATGTTTTAGCTTTCTCTTTGGTATGTTAAGAATATGGCGTTGCAGTAAAAAAACAGGTCCTCCTAGATAGGAAGTGTCTTGTTGAAGGACATCTTGCCTGGAAATTGCATTATTTTTTCCCTGTCTGCTTTTGAAGTCAGAATGTTGAGAGTGCAGACAAGACCGGTAGTTATTGACTGCAGTCTGAGCATTCTGATTGGCTGAGAGCAGATCAATAAAACTGTCCATGTGCTAATAACACCTGTGATCCACTCACTACATACTAAAAACAAATCAGTAGGTACTTGCATAGCACAGTATCTGGATTAATATGAAAACTATGCCTAAATTGAACCTCTCTACCCTTAGCAGACATAGGCCTTCATTATACGTTTGCTGGTCCGGAAATAAGGACTGGCAAATTACAGGTCTGCTGGTAGGGGCAGTGAACTACCGGCAGCCCTGGCCTGCCAGCAGTTCAAGCCTCTACCAGCAGATTTTTCACTGAAGCACCGGCACTGTTACTAAGGGTGCCTGTGCTTCAGTGTTCCCATTCCTGTGGCCATGGGAATGAAAACTTACTGTTTTTCTGCTGCCCGTAATATCCTGGAAATTTCTGGGGTTTTTCAGTTACAAAATGGGAGTATGTCAGCCCACTTCATTCCTAGCACTCTATAACATAACACTTAACATTCATGGAATCCAACATTTCAGCCAATCCTCAGTGCTCAGAATAGACCTTCAGCCGTTGGATCCAGGAGTCCCCCAAAATCCATATACTGTGCCTCCTCAAGCACATAGCCATAGCTATCTTCAGTGCTCTCACCAAACAAAACTCCTGCTACCCTCTCTTCCTGTACACAACACATTCAGGAAACTTGATTGGGTTAACCCCCCTATATCCACGGATATACACAACTGTCTGTGGCCTGCAGCCCCCTTTTCATGCCAGGCATCCTTAAATGAATCGGGTGGCATGTGCAGTGTCTGCTAACTACCACAGTGTCAGCAGATGGAACATCAAATCAAAGGGGGTATTAACTCAATTTCAGTGATGTATTCTTTAGTGTTGGCTCTGAAAAGAACCTTTATTTTTGTTTTGTTTTTTGTGGTTTGTTAACAAACACTTTTTCCCCCTGTTCTTGCTTTTATGTACAGTAGTAGGGACCCTCTATATCTTCCCTTCCAATTTTCTTACAGGAACGGTTTCAATGCATTCCTAACATTGTAAAGAAAAATCCCATTTCTGACATCTGTGACATGAACTCCATCTTCATGAACAAAATGCACACCTTCAGACCTCGTATTGTCATGCTCCAAAAATGACATTCCTGCGGCATATACAAAAACAGATACAGCTTTATTGACAAGCTGCCACAATTCTTCCATTTGTACACTGAAAAGGTTTACACATCTTTGTGTTTGCCTCTGATTTATTTGAGAAAAAATGATCTTTGCAGCAAGAAACAGTTCCATTAGACTTTTGAAAAAATCTTTCAGGGCAACCTGCAAATACATTGTAGTCAAATACCCCAAACCGTTCCCTCCACAATGCACACCTATAATGTCTGGATATTTAAAGTGTCCCATCCTCTGACAGAATGACAGCAAGCTTGCCCAGTTCAACCCACAAACTGCATTCCACAAAACCTCCACTTCTTGCAATCTAATACTTTCACAGATGCCATGATTTTCAGAATACACCTTCAATGACTGGATCGAAGAATCTCCTAAAATCCATACATTCTGCCTCCTCAACGACATAGCCATAGCCATCTTCAGTGCTCTCACCAAAGAAAACTCCTGCCACCCTCTCTTCCTGTACACCACACCTACGAAACCTGATTGGCTGATCCCCCGATACACCACGACTGTCCGTGATCTCAATTGTCCCCTTTCCATGCCAGGCATCCTCAAAAGACCCGGATGTGGCATGTGCCATCCGCAGACTACTGCGGTGTCCACCAACATGACGTCCAATTGAAGGGGCTTGGGAGGATTATACTCAATTAGCATAGGGCAGCCTTTTTAAGCATTTTACTTTTATGCTCGTAACACTCCCTCATTGTCTGCTTTCAGTCACACATCCATCTAGCAATTACATACAAAAACTCTACATGTAACCCTGTCATCTCGGTTTAACACTTCAGATGTATACTTGAACTCTCAGAGTACTTATCTCCTGTTAAACACAGCTATCTGCATTGCAAACAACTGTAAAACTCTCAAAAATGTCTATCTGCAGATTTAAAAACATTTGCATCTAACAAAACATAGTACAAGCATGCTTGTATTTTTAAAGTATTTTCTTCAACATTTTTACAAATATATGTATATTTACAGGGTTCCTGCTGCTTACCTTGTAATGAGCTTCTCAATAAGCGTATTGTCTTTTTTAGCCACTCTAGCAATTGACATGCATTGCAGCATTTAGCACCTCCTCACATGAAGTAGCAAATACTTACAATGCTGTGCGTTAACAAATATTTCTTTTTTAGGAGCACTTTCATGAAAGCTAAAAAATATGTATGTACATTTATAGCAGCACTGTGTGTAACTTTTTTTCTAAAAAAAAAAGAAAAGCTGATGCAAGATAGTTACAATACGCCAACAGGTATTTAAGTACTTACAAAATACCCTTCATTGCAATTCACTTGTAATACGCCATCACAATTCTTATTACTAAAAAACCTCTTCTAAAGTCTAATGTAGTTACAATACGCCAACAGGTATCTAACTACTTTAAACATTCCCTTAACAAAAACACACTTCAAACAAATATACTATCGCACTTACACTGACATAATTGTAGTTGTTTTTTGTAATCCTCTATGAATCTTTTTTTC
This sequence comes from Ambystoma mexicanum, assembly GCF_040938575.1. Classification (NCBI taxonomy): domain Eukaryota; kingdom Metazoa; phylum Chordata; class Amphibia; order Caudata; family Ambystomatidae; genus Ambystoma; species Ambystoma mexicanum. The sequence goes on from NC_090924.1 coordinate 584,157,790, forward strand.
CCAATAATTATTCAAGTCAATACAGCAACAGTGTAGCACACATTAATGTTGTACCAAACATAGTACATAAAATGTACTGGTTATGAGGGTCAAAAAAAGTAAATTTATATGTAAATCCTGCTTAACAAATAATACTGTTTTTTATCATAGAAAACAAACCAGGGATTCCAGCTTCACTACTGTGTACAACTAACTAAATGTACCAATTGTAAACAAATTCACACAACCACCACAATTAAACCATATAACAAGTACATAAAAAAACTCCCCCTTAACTCTTGTCCTTAAAATGATGTCTGCGGACCTCAGAATTGATTGCGGACAGGGCTGCACCTGCACACCCTTTTCCCACATATATAAACAGCCCCATAACATCTTCATTCCACTCCCCCATTTTTTCCATGCCCTCTTTCAGCCACCAAATAACCCAAAATTTGTTTTCCAGACTTTTTCCCACTGCGCTATGCGCAGACACCTGCGGCTGTCTGCAAATTCAACATGGTGGCCGTTTCAAATGTTTTCACGCACCTCACATTTTTCATTCACCATCCAATCAACCGGCGCCTCCGATGTCCACAAACATCACGTCGCCCCATGATTGACCCGGAGGCCTGTACGCGGAGCGAATAGGAAAGTGAGTCCGTGGACCGAATCCAGATATCACTAATTTATTTGTACCTACTTTTTTTTTTTTTTTAAAACTGCTGGACGGATTTACACCAAATTTACAAAAGCATGCTTTCAGGACCTAGCTGCCACTCCTGCTGCAAATTTGGTGAAAATTCACCCCCATGCACAAAACCTGCCCAATCTTTGCAGAATCAATCCGAGGGGGCCATGTACTTGTCCTTCAAAGTTTGGTGAGGATTCGGCCATGGGGGCAAAGTTACAAGCCGCCTAAAAAGTGCTCTTTCTATAAGTTGAGCAACTTAACCGTAACTAAAGGGCCGCTACTGCAGGCCCTGTAATATGTCATGCATGCCAGACAGAGCTCCCTTCGTTTTGAGAGAGATACTACAAGTACAATTGTGGCGACAGATATTAAATGAATAGAGTCAATATTGTGGACTGGTAACTGCGAGACTGTGGTTGATCTGCAATAGAAACAGTCAATGTCAGTATTCTTGACTCCTCCTTTTATCTTCATGAGGGCAAACAACTTTGTTAAAAAATATTTAATTGTGAGGTTTCGAGAAATCATGGTACTTCAGAAATGACAACAGTTCTGAGGCAGAGGTGTCCTTAACTCAGCCTTTCATTCTTCTGTGATTGATACATGGGTACAATTTAAAATAATCATATTTAAATGAGGATAAGCATAATATCCTGGTTCCTGTGAGAAACCAGTAGAGCCGTGCCAGAGTCTGCCATTATTCTGGTGTTCCCACAGTGATACGATAAATGTGATTCGGGGGGGGTGGGGGATTGGTAGGGGAGGAACATAATAATACATTCACTCACATAACATTAACAACAATAAAGCACAATTATTTTGTTGTCTTATTATAACATCTATTAACCATTCCCTGCCTAATAATAACACATCAGTAGATATTGTAGGCTTAGTTCCTTCTGGTTCATTAAATTGTGTTTTGCACTAAAATGCATTCTGCTCAAAGTCTGAAATTATCGAAATATTGGAATTCAATAATTTACTAATTCACTCATTTATTCTGTTTGTGATGTGTGATAGGTAAATTGTCAGTTCATCAACAATGCTTTCACATTGACTGCAAAGGTGAATGATATTACCACCACCTGTCAGCAGTTGCAAAGTACAAATGCGCAATGTAGCCCCACGTATAAAATGCGCAATGCAATTCTACCGAACAATCAATTGCCACAATGCCAGGTCCTGCATTGCTAGCACTGGTATTACTACATTGAAGTAGGAGGAAGAGGATGAGGAGGGCCAGAATCTACCATACACACAGAACAATATTTGGGATGCTAAATGAGGAGGTGTATGGGACATACCTCTCCCCTCATGTCATCCTAGACCTGTTCAGGGAGTGAGAGAGTGACCTAGCATCACCCACCATGTACTCACAGGCCATGACACCTCTGGTCAAAGTGGTATCAGCCTTCCTGCCAACTGGATATTTCCAGCATACCACAGCTTTAGTTGGGGCTTCATCACAGCTATATCACAGCCCACACAATTAAGGTACTTCCAACACATCTTGCGCTGCATCCTAGCACGTGTACCTAGGCACATACACATGCCAGGCATTCTTCAGGCAAAGCAAACAGTGTGCCAGGAATTTTATGCATTCGCCCAATTTCCCCGGGACCTGGGAGCCATCGACTGCACCCATCTAGCACTGCAACTGCCCGAGTCACTGAGCACATTTATCGTAACAGGAAAAATTGCCATTCCATAAATGTACAGGCCATCTGTGATGACAAGGGACACATTTTCATGTAAATTCGAATTACCCAGGATGCACACATGATAGCTAAATTTTGTGTCATTCTCCTATACATCAGACCCTGGCATTGGGAACCTATGGCGTACCTTTGGCAACATGTGACTTCAAGGTGATTATCAACTATCAGGCACACACAAGCAGTCACATGCCACACAACAACACAATAAATGATACTACATGTAACCAAAAATCCCTTTACTTTTTTTGCAGGGGACAGTGCCTACTCACCATCAACATTCCTGTTGACACCGATCAGGAATCCAGCCACCCCAGGTGAGGCAGCCTACAATGCAGCACACAAAGCTACTAGGGGCATAGTGGAGCGCACATTCAGAGTGCTTAAGTCACGCTTCCACGCCCTTGACCACTGAGGTGGCATATTGCTTTATGCACCAAATGCAGTATGCAAAATCATTGTGGCATGTTGTTTTCTGCATAATATAGCCACACTTCGTGGCATAGCAGAAGAGGTGCGGGAGGCCTGCACCTGCATTCCCCGGGCACCACCCGTTCCCTTAGTAGGTGAAAGGGCACGGGGACTGGACACACGCAACCAGGTAGTATGAATCTACTTCACATAAATCACACCTCTGTAGAACACACACACACTAAAGCCACATCCCTGATGGCCTTCAATTTTGAAATCTGGCAACTCCAGCTTGCCCAAAACCACACCCTCAGAATGCATATCTTGGATTGTCAAACTTTGTGTTCCCTGTAACATTAAAATTACACATCAACCTCATTGACATATGTGCCATAAAGTGCACAAACCACGTGCACACACATTTCAAGTTGAAAAAGAAAGTGTCCATGTCACAGGCCCAATAATCCAAATATTGCAAATTCAGCCTCTGGTACCATGTTCACATTCCATGTGTTCCCCTCAGTCGCATGCATCAAGTGCAACCAAAAAGTCTCTCTGAGGGCCATGTGAGGGAACTACTTACATTAAACAACTTCTTGGTCATTGCTTGCTCTCTGTCCCTTTTCTCCCCCCCCCCAATGAAGATGTATAAACAATGCACACTTTGATTGGTTGTCCTAAGGTTCTCAACTGTAATTAGTGGTGTATGTGTGCAAGTGGCTGAAACCTATCTTGACACTTAGACAGTAAACAATATTGTATGTTAGGTCTCCAACCAGGTGGAGACTCCCATCCCCTGTATGCCCTTATCCTGTATATACAGGCAATACTTAGATAATATTTGAACAATTCACTTTTTTTCAATTCACATATCTAGACTATCTACATGCAAAATAGTGGAATACGAGTGATTTATAAAATTTGCGATGTGAATCGAATAGTAGTGAATTGTTTAAATATTATCAAAGTATTGCCTGTATATACAGGATAAAGGTGTGCAGGGGATGGGAGTCTCCACTAAGTTGGAGACCTAACATACAAATGTTTCGCCATTACTCGTTGCCTCCGTCCCTCTCTCCCTCCCTCACGCCTCCTGTAGCACCCTGTACCACTTCACACCCCCATCGCCCTAGTGACTGCTTTGGTGAATCCAATGGAGTCATCACGGATTCCCCGGCGGTATCCTTCTGCCATGTGGCCAGGGGACAGCAGCCGCTACCTGATCCTGACCTTGGGGGCGGCTATATGAGAGAGGATCACATGGGAGGAGATAGCCACAGGGGAGTTGTATTTGCTTCATTGGATGAGGCGCTGTAACCTCCACTTTCCCATGAGAAAGACCACTTGTTGCCCAAAACCCTAATTGCCTATTGCCAAGCTAGTTCTCCTTAAAGTAGAACTGATCTTCCATGTGGAAATTTTGGAAAATACCCTACTATTCTGCATTGGAAACCATTAATGGACTTCAATTCCCACAACCACCTAAGTACTGAGACGAGTAGGATGAAGGAATTGATACAGAGCAGCAAGTGTAATGACGGTTCTAGTTGTTGGATGAAAAGACCTGTGCACGGGCCCTTTACAAATGTGAACCGAATGGTGAGAGGGAGCTCAGGAGAAGACGTGACTGCTCCAGTAAAGGCAGAAGGAGGCTGGAGACACGTGCCAGTGTGCGCACGCTAGAGGCACGTGTCGGTGTGCAGAAGATGGATGTACGAGCCAGTGTGGCAGAGCGAGGGAGCTGATGACATCCCTGTCAATGCCTGTCATCCCTGTCAATGCACTAAGATTGCTTATTAACACAGCTTGTGAAAGAGAGGTAATGCATGGCATTGTGCTTAGCTATCCTAGCTATCTGAATGAGTACTCCAAATCAGCATTCACATGTGTTTCTCACCCATTACTGCAAATCTGTATCACCCTATATAATGTAAAACATTGCACAGTAAACGGAAAAGTAAAGCTGGCAATTCAAAAGATGACAATAAAAGATGGCAACACAACACACTGCTCTGAAGAACAACTGGCAAGTACATGATACGTCTCCCTGAATAAATGACTCAACTCTGCATCTGTGTGTGCTTGGATAATCAAACTACTCCTCACTGATGACGTCCAATAAGGCCGAAACATGTCTGCAGATGCTTGTAGTCTCGTGCAGAAGGGATGTGGCTTAGTAGTTCGGGCTGGGCTGCCCCTTGGGGGGCCGGGCCAAGCATGAGTTGCATGTGGTCATTCCCCTTTTGTAATGGCCTGGCAGGTGAAGAACAATGGATGGTCTGGAGGGTTGCCCAGAGCAATGCCAGAGGTTAAGATTAATTCTAAACCTTCCAGCTATTACCTCTTTTGTTTTGCTTAGATAACTGTAACATCTTAGGGCAAAACACAACCACAGCTGAATTATAAGTGTGTATGTGTGCTATATTTGCTAAATATTATATACCTACCTGTGAATCATCACAAAACATTCCCAAATAGTATAGAACAGTTTCTCAATCTTTTTGCAACGCTTTGTGTGGGGGGCGAGGGGGACTTAACAAAGTTATAAGAGGTATCCCAAACTATTTGAAATCCCAGTTGAATGAAAAAAATGTCTGTCAGTCTTACAGCCCGAACCGCTGGACACACTTTTGCCAAGCATGCACAAGTAGCAGTGGCCTGGTCCCAAAAGCATTCTTTTGAAAATGTGGTGTTACTACAGCCAGCAGATGTTTTAAAAATAAATCAAAATGTAGGTAAACAAGCTGTGATATGTCTGGTGCTTCCTGGTTCAAGGCTGTGAATGCCTCTCGATCAATCTAAGTGCCTTCTGTTGTTCACGGACGTCGGAGAAAAGTACTGATTGGTCAATTGTGAAATGTGATGAAGCAACAACATACTTGTTAAGCAACACCATGTTTATACCTGTACGGGAAATTCTAGTTTGCGGTCACCACATTGAAAAGTGTTGCAGAAACACAAGATTCCAGTACTTTTTTTGCATAGAAAAAACTCAGGGGAAGTGAAAAGTGGTACGCTTTGGGTACGTTTTGGGTGGAATATGCCGACAATATGGCCCAAAGCAAAAACTGCTTTTGGGGGCGGTCTCTACAGACATACCTTTCTTATTGCAAACAACAAACTCGTCATAATAGGGGAAAGACAGCATTGAAATTGTCTTATACTTAAGATATGAGAAGTATAGCTTTATTTTGATAAAACAATTCACATTCATAAAAGCAGAAACATCCTAAAAAAATAAATGGAATTACAACAAACAAGAAGTAAAAACGCAAGCTATTGTGAGGGGTTGGCATGATGGATTGGTTAATGTGGGGAAAATGATACAAAACAAGTTGCCTTTTTTCACCAAATCTGCAAACCATAATGCTGTCTCTGGCCATTTTAAGGGGAAAAATGGACACTTGTCTTTGCCACTGTTGGGGACCTTTTGTGGGTTTATGTTGATTGCCAGGGTCAGGTGTCATACGTTAGTAAGGCTGCAAAGAAAAGAAAACATAATTCGAATTTGAATATATTTGCAGAACATTACAAACTTAGAGGCTCATTAAGAGTTCAGCTATGTGCTTAAAAATTGGCACTAATTCCATTGCGGCAACATTTTTTACCGCAACAGAATTGTCGCTACCTTTACCTTTGTCTTTGGAGTATAGCTCAGGGGCAACATGCTCGCCTTGGAAGCAAGATGACACGGAGCAACACTGGTTCCACCCGTGCTTAGAAACCTCTGGGTATTAAGTGCGTTATAAATAACCAATCATATCATACCATACCACACCACAAAATTCTGAGTTTGGAAGTAAAGTTGAGGACTCACCTGCGGCAAAATGCTAGAAGTAATTCCTACCCGCTTCCTCCAAAAATCTGTGGATTTACCAAACGGTATTACCACTCACAGTAAATTTGTCATGTGTGTTTGTTCTGCCATACCACCACTCTTAATCCTTTGGTAATGCAATGACCCTGAGGGATAGCAACAGTAAACACGTTTGGTGGTAAATTGACAAATGTAATGCTGATTAACCACCAAACACGAAATAATCTTTTTTGGGACTTCATGTATATTACAGGTGTCAGTATTATCTTGGTATTTGTTGAGTATAAATGTTTGTGAATTGTGAAGAATATATTTTTTTTTATTCTGCATCCAAGATTCCTTCTGATCACTTGAAAATATAACCACATCTTCCACCGCCTCTCCTTCATCCACCTTCTCTTCTTCATCCTATACTTCCATGCATTATTGCATTTGTTCTTTCCCCATGTACCTTTTTCATCCAATTTCTGTCTATTTCTTTATTCAGTCTGGTTATCACTGAGGTGAAAAGAATGCTTTTGTTGCATGCAGAAGCTTCTATTGCATATAGTTTAAATACATCTTTCTTTTACATTTTAGGAGGTGTCTTAGCATGCATTTTAAAATACAATGGGGCTCATTGCAAGTTTGTCAGTGTGGAAATAACGTGCCAGTTATAACGTTTACCGACATGTTTCTGCACCAGCAAACTACAGGTTTGCCAGAGGAGGGACTGATTAACCTCCAGTTAAGAGATGGAGGTAAGTCAGGCACCCCACTGGCAGGAAATAGCCAGTACCAGTGCCGGTAATACCAGCAATCCCCCCCATGGACTCCAAGGAATGGGGATTAACGACCTTTGTCAGCACTTGGAATCTGCCGGTAATTCCAGAAGTCCAAGTGCCAGTAATGGTAATTCTTTCTGGTGGTATCCCCCAGATGTGCCGGTGGGATACTACCAGACTTGTAATGAGGTCCAATGTCTTTAAAATGTAGGGAAAACATGTCAAAAGATTACACATTTACACAGTCGGGTATACAATATATATGAGATATAAGATACATGATTGCTAACTATGTCAACTTTTTAAAGTACTACTTATGCACATATATGTAAACAATGATAGCACAAAAGGTTTTAGATTGATTTGCAGTCCTTATCACTTTTTTTCAAATTCAAATCATTTACATTGTGAAGAGAGTGTGGTAGGGGAAATACAATTCATAGTAAAATGCGATTTATTTTGTTTAAAGTGATTATTTACAATGCAAGTCTAATGTACAATCTTGAGAAATAACTACTGTATTTTCTCAGAGAATCTGTGGGACCCTCGCCTGCACCTGAAGACCACTAGAAAATGCGTAACCGGGTAAAGGCATGGGGGGCCACTTGGAAATACCCTTCTTAAGGGCAGTTGAGAGCCCTGCAGAAGAAGGGGTCTGGTGAAGCACCTTGGTGGGGGGTCCGGTAGCAGAGCAAGTGCCAGTGCAGCATAGGAAATGTAAGTACAAGTTCAAGCAACCAGCAACCTGGGCTTTGAGGGGAGGATGTGATTGTGTGGGGTAACAATGGGCAAATGTTTTAAGTATTAGGATGTATTGTTGATCAGTATGTTGAAGACATTTTAAGTTGTATTGTCTGGATGGGGACACGGGGGAGGCATTGTAAATAGGGTGGCGGGTGGTTATACGTTGTCGTGAAATTCGGCGTATCAGTGGTGATCGGCATGTGAATTGTAGTCGGGACTGGAGCGGAGGTAGTGGTCTCTTCTTGTGTTTATGAGGATATTGGGTGGGGTAGTGACTCCCCACGTGTCGGACGGAGTGCCGCGCTGGTTGGTCTGGATGGCAATTACATGTACGGGGTGTGGTATTCCTATGAGTCAGCGTTATAGTTCGATAAGTAGTTGAGGATTCCTATTGATTGAGTGTTTTAGCTCAGTAATAGATGACGCAAACCCGCAGGAGATAGCTAGAGTCTGCCTAACATTGCGGAAGATAATCGGCTGGTTAAGTTCCCCTGGTCAGGGAGCATATCACACGCGAGGCGACGCAGCGGGTGCAGACTGATTATATTTGAAAATGATTAATGGATTCTCCACCCTTGTGAGTGGGAAGACAACTGTGGGGATTGTGGGGTTTTATTTTGGGATCTTTGTGGGGTTGTGTGGGATTGGAAGCAATGGGTTATTGTTCTGTGTATTCACATTTTTCTGTTCATTTGTACTGTGTTTTAGTTTGGTGACATCACCTTTAGATTGATGCATAGGATACCGCTTTTTGATGGTGAGGAGCTAGTGGTGTGGATTTGGAGAGGCAGGAGAGGTGACCCAGAGGCAGTGTGTGGAAGGCACATACGCAAGATTGTGGGGGTGTGCCGGAGAAGGCAATGGTTTGGTGAAGATGGGCTGCACGTGGAGTGCACTGGCTAAGGTGCAGAGCCAAGAAGGCTCATAGAAATATAAGAGAGAAAAAAAAAAGGAAATGTTACATTATCTGCTAACTTTTGCTCCCTGAACAGCGGATTATTGAAATTCTCAACTTGAGGTGAGGTAAAAGCATTATGCATTTAGGGGTAGCGGAGAAATTACTCCCCTTCAACTGTTATGTAGCACACAGCTTCCATGCCAAGATAATTTAGTAAAAAATAGTGTGCAATGATTCAAAAGTACTGAAGGCAAATAAATAGGACCATGGCTGCACATAGGTGGCTTCTCCAGAGATGTGCAGCAATTGCTAATGACACACATACACAGCACTTACACAGGAAAGAGGCTGAAAAGCACCTGGCTACAGTTGAACTGTGGTGCATGAAGGAAAGGAACGTGGCGAGGCGTCAGCAGATGCTGAACCAGCACGAGGGAAGAGAGGTCTCACCCTTCTGCACCTCCGGGAGTGTAATATTTGATGACACAGATGGTAAGCAAGGAATGCATTCCATGAGAGAACTGAAAGCAGCAGAAGGACATTTAAACACCACATACAAACCATCACAATACACTAAAGAGAACAAACAGGAAGATGCAGAACAACCCACTAGCAGCACAGAAGCGAGCAAGGCAGGGCTGCAGTGCATGAAAGCAGATTTGAAGGCACAGGTACAGAGGAATAAAGAGCAGCACAAGTATTTATTTTTCAAAATTAAAGGGAAGATAAGGGGGAAGTATAAGGAGTAACAACAGCAATAGAGAGTGGGGAGAAGGAGCGCAAAAGGCTTGACTGGGCAGAGCAAATGGAGGGAGAAGAGAGAAGGAAGAGGGACTGGGAAATGAAAGTGCAGTGCGAGGAGAGAGAGACAGGAAGAGAGCGGGGGAACTGGAAAGGGAAGAAAAGGAATGGAGGAGGAAGGAAGAGAGGGATCTTATGGGAAAAGAGCATGGAGAAGGGATAAATGGCAAGGAAATGGGTACAAAAGCAGGAGGATGAGCGGGCATAAAAGTGGTCAGTGAGTGGGTTGCACTGGAATGGGAAAGGAAGAGATGGGAGGAAGAGAGAAGGACTGAACAAGACAGCACAGCCAAACATGATAGAGGCTCAGTAGGGGGTGGTGCAGCATGCATGGGGTTATGGAAGGGAGGCAGTAAGTATAGCATGCTAGAAATTGACTGTGTGTATTGTAGATTGTGGCAAGAGAAGACGGTTAAAGAAACGGCAGAGGCAGAGAAAGGCAGATGAGGCCAAGTTGGTACAAAATAAATTATTAAAGTATGTAATGGAAGGGGCAGTTAAAACCAGCCTCAATTCACACTCACCAGCATCACAATAGCAGTATCAGCAACCACCACAATACGCACCGCCCATGAGGGGAGGATACATGGGGCAGGGTGGGCTCCAGCAAGGGTTTAAAGAGGGGGGAACTCCAAGGAGGGCGTGAGTTTGGACAACAGATGCACCACAATCAGGGAGGATTTCTGGCCTATGTACAGCAGGGACCACAGAATGCAGGAAACATTCCAGGGGGTGTTTCATGACAGGGGAGGGAGTCACTACAGTGCTGGATCTGCAGGCATATAGGACATGTTTCAATAACCTATCATTTTGGGGGAGCAAAGCAAAATGGGGGAGGGGGGGAATAAGGAACAACAATAGTATGCAGGGGCACAGGGAAATTATTATGCCCAGGGCCAGCAGCAGCAAGGACAGACACAGGGATCATTTCAACAGACACCACAAGCACCAACACAGGCACTGTCACCACTACAGGTACAGACACAGACACAACAAATGACAGCACCACTACCCAAGGACTTACAAGCATCACAACCCAGGGGCACTGCACAGTAGTCAGCACAAATACAGAATACTGACACAATAGCAACAGTACCGGTTACATGACTGGGAGGGGTCATCTTGCTAGGAAACAACCCTTTCAAAGGAAATGGATTGACCTTAAACTCTTAATAGGACAGCCCCAGACAAACTTGATTTGTCTCGCTGTGCCACACACATTCACGTACACTCAATCCTGCAGAGGAGAGTTGCATAGAGGTGGTGATAGGAAACAAAACATTTTCCTTTCTGGGTGACAGTGGGGTGACTAGGCCATCCATTAGGGAAGGGACATTTCTGACATCATGAGCAGACTGTATATGACCATTTTATTCACAGACAAAGCCATAAATTGTTCAACACCAGGCATTCACATGCTGAAATTAAGGAAGATTGTTTAGACATAGTGGGGTGCACGGTACAAAGGTGGTACGTAAAGATAATGCATTGAAAGAGAGTAAAATCAACTATATTTTGAGCACACATATTTCATCAAGGAGACTGTGCTCATGCATACACTAATAACACAGAGCAATTCAATGAGACACACAAGGAGGAGAAAGGTGCACTTGCGGGAGGAGGTGTGCCTTTCATTGACGGTTCACTAACTATCGATCAGACTGATGGGGTCAAGAGGTTAGGAAATGCTGTAGTGAGACTGACGGAAGGCAGGACAAGTGAGTGTCACAACCCTCGCCAAAAACCCCCTCTGGCAAACCCATTGGCCAGGTGGAGTCAGGACTCGGGCCTCTAGAACCTGGCATCCTCTTCAAAAGCCCTCATGGGACCAGTCCGGGCGCCTATGGCGCCAGGCTCATACACCATGAAAAACAATGTGCTTCGGAACTACTTTATTGTATTGTCAGCCAACATGGAGGCATCCACATAGCTTGGTTCTTAAGAACCAAGCTATGCGGTCTAGTGTTTTGGGTGTGGTAGCTAGGGACTACTTTACCTGGACTATTTTGTTGGGGCTATTTAAACCACACCCGAACAAGACAACACGCGTCGCGTTACTTTGCAGCTTGCAACGTGACGTTCACCGTGTCCAGCTATTCCCTCGAACCTCGGAGAAGCAGAACCTGCAAGGAGACCAAAGGAACATCATTAGCAGCAGCATCTTACCTGCAGTCTTCGTCTTTAAACACTTGCAGCTACTGAGAACAGCTTCCTCGAATCTGCACGCCTCCCGGACAGAACGACCTGAAAGAGGAAGATAGAGGCAACATTAAAGAAAGCAGTAGAGACATTTACAAATTACAAACTGCTCAAAAGGCATACCTGGCTGGTCGCCTCTCGGCTGGCATGACTCCGGACATTCCACTCGCGCTGAAGAACACTGCGACCTACAAGGAAGGAAAACACAGGTTAGCAAAGGCAAGACTTTGCAGCGCTGCGCATAGCTCTTACCGCATCATAGCGCTCTTAATGCGCCATCATTTACCAGCGGGGCTCAACCAAGCCAGTTCGCCGTGCTGAAGCTCCGCATACCTAAGGGAGAGAAAAGGGACATTTTAAACAAAGAAAGGCATGCAAGATAGCAACAAAACTAAAGAACAGCAATAAGACCTACCTGAACAATATCAAACGGGCCAGCGTCAGTGAAGTAAGTGGACCGCACTCGCCCAAGAAAGACAACGCCCCCCTGCAAAGAAGGCAGGACGGATAGCACGCCTAATTCTACCACAAGGTGAGGAGAGGGCGCCAGAGGGACTGAAATCCTACGGGGGTTGAGGGAGGATGCATACCCCAGTCGGTCAGTCTTGAACACAGTCCTCCTGTATTTTTAGGCAGAACCTTCCCCGCAGACCACATCAGGGCAAAGCTGAGAAGCATACCAGCAAGTAACCCGGCTGGGTGGCGTCCCTGTGGATACCAGGTGAGCGTAACAGTGAGAAGGTTAGGGGCGCACGACTACCAACTAATTATTAACACACACAGCAAAATGATTTGCTCTCACACTGGCACTAGAACACAGTGCAGAAAACTGAAGGAGAGACGCATTGCCCTGAGAGGAGTGAGGAACATGGTGATGTGAGTGGGGTACAACAATACACAAGAGACACACATCATGGAATTGCGAGGAGCTGCACCCCGGGAGGAGAGAACTTTGGGTAAGGGGTGGATGATCCATGTTCCCCAACAGACACCCTTTGGCGTCAAAATAACACAGTGCAAGTAGTAATGCCACTAGCGCTTTTGAACACAGCACTGGCACAAATGCATTAGCCAACACACATAGGGAAAGAGGTAATTGCTGCACGAATTGGAGAATAATGGTGGTATTAAAATTTGGGAGTAGATAATGAGGGGAGAAATATATTCTTTAACTGCAACAGTAATGAAAATAGTGGAGTAATACAATGCTAGACTTAAATGAGTAATTAACAGAGTAGGGTTTAACAAGTGGACATGAGGTGGGATACAGAGCATGGGAGTAAATTGTGATGTTGGGATTGATAGAGAACAAAAAGAAAAAGAAAAAAGAGATAATAAGAGGGGGGGCAGGTAGTGAATACTTGGTAGCAAATTTCATTACTACCAGCTTAAAGGGCCTGCAGTTCACTGCGGGGCACGCCCTGAGAAGTTGTGAGAGGAGCCATAGAAGAAAGATCTAAAAACCCTGCGATTCTCTTAATTAAGGAACATGATCCTCTTAATTTAGAGACACAGCCACCCTATATGACAGATTTACCACCCTGATGTTTCCCTGTTTAGCTTGTCAGCGCCTAATGCCCCTGGGACAAAGGCGCACACTATAAATAGCTTAAAGTAAAGTACAGTAAATACAAGACTCAAAGGACCATTTGTACACTACCACCTAAATTGCGTGTATATGATCCAAGTGTGTCATGAGTATCTTCACCTAAATTAAGTGCAGATGATCCAGATGTGTTAAGGATACAGCTACAGTATAGTGGTTGTCTACCCATTTTCCAGGTAAATTTCGAATTGTGCAACAATTTACGGTTAGACCGCCATTGAACGCCCACAAGGTAGTGACAGGATGGTGCATAAATGTACCCTTGGCTCCTCCCACTAGGGCACTGAATAGTGTAAGAGTAGTGCAGAGAGGTTAGGTCAAGGAATTGAAGAATATGTCAATTCTCAAGTCTCAAGCGCTTCTTTTTCATTTCTCTCCAGATACAAAGGACCCAGGGCAGGCCTGAAGACAATGGACAACTAAATTACAATGATTAGGGACTAGAGACTGAAAAAACTGTAGTGAAAGTGGGACATTTTGCCCTCCTGACAGAGTTTGTTAGATGTGCAAGGCGTCAAGCCCTGCAAAGAGGTGGCCACCCTGGCAACGAAGGAGCAACAATCAACAGGGCCAATGCAACAGATTTTTATGAACTACAAGACAACACGAACACTTTCGAGGGAAACCTGGCCATCCTATGGTCCAACGCACACAAGCAGCTAGAATAGGGACCAACACCCCAGTGTGCGTAGCATCCTGAAATAAGCTTCAAATGGTATTTTGTGCACCTGACAGCTGTAACACTATTTTGTTCTCTCTCTCTTTTCCTCGCACATGCAGGTTGTTGCGTATGTGTGTTGTTAGAATTGTGTAGGAAATGTCCTTGATGTAACGTCCCATTAATCACCCTGAGGCCTACTCATGAACCATTCTGAAGGCTTTCCCACTCAATTTGCCCACTGTGTCGGAAAACACAGACCCCTTAGAGCACGTTTCCCTGAAGTATATTTCCTTGCTTCCATTGAATACATTGCCCAAACTTTTCCCCAACTTGAATACAGTGCATGTACTGTCCGACCCACATTGAGAAACCCGGGGAGGTTTCATTTTTTCCCTCAGTGATTGTTTAGTTTGCGGAGCTTGAGGTCACTAACAAGTACTAACATATTAATGCCTTTGTTGCGATTTTCAGGCGGGCAACTTTATCATCTCATCAGCTGAAAGGGCCCATCAGCGTAAGTGGTTATGGGCAAGCCAATAAGGACTCTTATCCTCATGATGGGACTGTTAATGATGAACAGAATAATGGGGGGTGGTCATTTAAAAATTTCTTCGCCAAATATGATTATGTAATCACATTTCGACCAGGAGTCAGAAAACGGAAAGGCGGATGGCTTATCTCGCATGGGCATAGATGAAATAGTATATACAACTCTAGACCCAGTACCTATTATACCTGAAGACACATTCTTGGGTATCACGACAGCCTTAACACAAGCAGAACTACGAAAAGAAATCCAACGGACAATGAATCCTGATGCCTAACTCTCATGGCAAATTCAAGAAGAATAATACATCATCAAGGACCATGTACCCTTTTTTAGGGATCGCCTATATGTACCCAAGAAGGAATTACAACAGCATATTATCTCAAACGATCACGATTCACTGATCGAAGGGCATCCTGGGATCACCAAGACCCTAGCTAAGGTGAAAGAGAACTTTTGGTGGCCTACCTGGCGTAAGGACATTATTCAGTATATTCAGTCCTGCGGTGTCTGCGCACAAAATAAATCACAGAAACAAAAACCATCTGGTCTACTACAACCATTGGACATTCCACCAGTTCCATGGCACACTCTTTCCCTTGACTTCATCACTGATCTACCTCCAAGCCAAGGGTTCAACACCATCCTTGTAGTTGTGGACTTATTCTCGAAGATTGCCCATTTTTATTCCTCTCAAAGGCCTCCCAGACGCAGCCACTTTAGCAAAAGTGTTCCTGGAGTGCGTGGTTAAGCTACATGGCTTCCCTTCGGGTCTGGTCTATGATCGAGGCCGCCAGATGTTTCAAACTTCTGGAATAAATGTTGTGCAATGGCGCAGATCGACGTTCGGCTATCTTCCAGTCACCATCTCCAAACGGACGGCCAAACTGAGAGAACCAATCAGACACTCGAGCAATATTTACGGTGCATGCTGCACCATGAACAAAGGAATTGGAAAGACCTACTATGGATAGCCGAATATGCATATAACAATTCTTTGCATTCAAGCACGGGACAAACGCCCTTCTATACCCTTTATGGCAGACATCCACGTACCTCTGAACTAGACCTTCCAGCCAGCTTGGAAATACCAGCGGTAAAGACTCTACACACAACCATTACTCAGGCTTTCAAAAGGGCAAAGGAACACCTTATTCATGCCAAAGAAAAACAAAAGAGATTCGCTGACCAACACCGGAAAAAGGCCCCTGATTATCAAGTAGGAGACAAAATTTGGTTAGCCGCTAAATTCGTACCCATCAAGGGAACCGGACCTTTCATCCCAGATTCTTAGGACCCTATACCATTAAGGCAATGACCAAGCCAGCAGCCGTGAAAGTGGATTTACCACCTAATCTACACATCCACCCGGTATTCCATGTGTCCCTCCTGAAACCAATGCAACCCGGCACACGGATTGGGACACCACCTAAGCCCATACTTGTTGACGGAGAACCAGAATTCGAAGTCAAAGATATCTTGGACTCTAAATACTCTAGGACCAAGCTATATTATCTCGTCGATTGGAAAGGATTTGGACCGCAAGATAGATCCTGGGAGCCCAGTGAGAATATCCACGCACCACCCAACCAAACCTGGGCCAGACAGAAGGAACACCATGGGAGGGGCCTTAGGGGGGAGTGCTGTCACAACCCTCGCCCAAAACCCCCTCTGGCAAACCCATTGGCCTGGTGGAGTCAGGACTCGGGCCGCTAGAGCCTGGTATCCTCTTCAAAAGCCCTCATGGAGCCAGTCCTGGCGCCTATGGCACCATGCTCATACACCATGAAAAACAATGTGCTTGGGAACTACTTTATTGTATTGTCAGCCAACATGGAGGCATTCACATAGCTTGGTTCCTAAGAACCAAGCTATGCGGTCTAGTGTTTTGGGTGTGGTAGCCTAGGGACTACTTTACCTGGACTATTTTGTTGGGCTATTTAAACCACACCCGAGCAAGACAACATGCTTTGCGTTACTCTGCAGCTTGCAACGTGACGCTCACCGTATCCAGCTATTCCCTCGAACCTCGGAGAAGCAGAACCTGCAAGGAGACAAAAGGAACATCATTAGCAGCAGCATCTTACCTGCAGTCTTCGTGTTTAAACACTTGCAGCTACTGAGAACAGCTTCCTCGAATCTGCACGCCTCCCGGACAGAACGACCTGAAAGAGGAAGATAGAGGCAACATTTAAAAAAGCAGTAGAGACATTTACAAATTACAAACTGCTCAAAAGGCTTACCTGGCTGGTCGCCTCTCGGCTGGCATGACTCCGGACATTCCACTCGCGCTGAAGAACACTGCGACCTACAAGGAAGGAAAACACAGGTTAGCAAAGGCAAGACTTTGCAGCGCTGCGCATAGCGCTTACCGCATCATAGCGCTCTTAATGCGCCATCATTTACCAGCGGGGCTCAACCAAGCCAGTTCGCCGTGCTGAAGCTCTGCATACCTAAGGGAGAGAAAAGAGACATTTTAAACAAAGAAAGGCATGCAAGATAGCAACAAAACTAAAGAACAGCAATAAGACCTACCTGAACAATATCAAACGGGCCAGCGTCAGTGAAGTAACTGGACCGCACTCGCCCAAGCAAGACAACACGCCCCTGCAAAGAAGGCAGGACGGATAGCACGCCTAATTCTACCACAAGATGAGGAGAGGGCGCCAGAGGGACTGAAATCCTACGGGGGTGGAGGGAGGATGCATACCCCAGTCGGCCAGTCTTGAACACAGTCCTCCTGTATTTTTAGGCAGAACCTTCCCCGCAGACCACATCAGGGCAAAGCTGAGAAGCATACCAGCAAGTAACCCGGCTGGGTGGCGTCCCTGTGGATACCAGGTGAGCGTAACAGTGAGAAGGTTAGGGGCGCACGATTACCAACTAATTATTAACACACACAGCAAAATTATTTGCTCTCACACTGGCACTAGAACACAGTGCAGAAAACTGAAGGAGAGACGCATTGCCCTGAGAGGAGTGAGGAACATGGTGATGTGAGTGGGGTACAACAATACACAAGAGACACACATCATGGAATTGCGAGGAGCTGCACCCCGGGAGGAGAGAACTTTGGGTAAGGGGTGGATGATCCATGTTCCCCAACAGACACCCTTTGGCGTCAAAATAACACAGTGCAAGTAGTAATGCCACTAGCGCTTTTGAACACAGCACTGGCACAAATGCATTAGCCAACACACATAGGGAAAGAGGCAATTGCTGCACGAATTGGGGAATAATGGTGGTATTAAAATTTGGGAGTAGATAATGAGGGGAGAAATATATTCTTTAACTGCAACAGTAATGAAAATAGTGGAGTAATACAATGCTAGACTTAAATGAGTAATTAACAGAGTAGGGTTTAACAAGTGGACATGAGGTGGGATACAGAGCATGGGAGTAAATTGTGATGTTGGGATTGATAGAGAACAAAAAGAAAAATAAAAAAGAGATAATAAGAGGGGAGGCAGGTAGTGAATACTTGGTAGCAAATGTCATTACTACCAGCTTCAAGTGCCTGCAGTTCACTGCGGGGCACGCCCTGAGAAGTTGTGAGAGGAGCCATAGAAGAAAGATCTAAAAACCCTGCGATTCTCTTAATTAAGGAACATGATCCTCTTAATTTAGAGACACAGCCACCCTATATGACAGATTTACCACCCTGATGTTTCCCTGTTTAGCTTGTCAGCGCCTAATGCCCCTGGGACAAAGGCACACACTATAAATAGCTTAAAGTAAAGTACAGTAAATACAAGACTCAAAGGACCATTTGTACACTACCACCTAAATTGCGTGTATATGATCCAAGTGTGTCATGAGTATCTTCACCTAAATTAAGTGCAGATGATCCAGATGTGTCAAGGATACAGCTACAGTATAGTGGTTGTCTACCCATTTTCCAGGTAAATTTCGAATTGTGCAACAATTTACGGTTAGACCGCCATTGAACGCCCACAAGGTAGTGACAGGATGGTGCATAAATGTACCCTTGGCTCCTCCCACTAGGGCACTGAATAGTGTAAGAGTAGTGCAGAGAGGTTAGGTCAAGGAATTGAAGAATATGTCAATTCTCAAGTCTGAAGCGCTTCTTTTTCATTTCTCTCCAGATACAAAGGACCCAGAGCAGGCCTGAAGACAATGGACAACTAAATTACAATGATTAGAGACTAGAGACTGAAAAAACTGTAGTGAAAGTGGGACATTTTGCCCTCCTGACAGACTTTGTTAGATGTGCAAGGCGTCAAGCCCTATAAAGCGGTGGCCACCCTGGCAACGAAGGAGCAACAATCAACAGGGCCAACGCAACAGATTTTTATGAACTACAAGACAACACGAACACTTTCGAGGGAAACCTGGCCATCCTATGGTCCAACGCACACAAGCAGCTAGAATAGGGACCAACACCCCAGTGTGCATAGCATCCTGAAATAAGCTTCAAATGATATTTTGTGCACCTGACAGCTGTAACACTATTTTGTTCTCTCTCTCTTTTCCTCGCACATGCAGGTTGTTGCGTATGTGTGTTGTTAGAATTGTGTAGGAAATGTCCTTGATGTTACCTCCCATTAATCACCCTGAGGCCTACTCATGAACCATTCTGAAGGCTTTCCCACTCAATTTGCCCACTGTGTCAGAAAACACAGACCCCTTAGAGCACGTTTCCCTGATGTATATTTCCTTGCTTCCATTGAATACATTGCCCAAACCTTTCCCCAACTTGAATACAGTGCATATCCTGTCCGACCCACATTGAGAAACCCGGGGAGGTTTAATTTTTGCCCTCAGTGATTGTTTAGTTTGCGGAGCTTGAGGTCACTAACAAGTACTAAGGTATTAATGCCTTTGTTGCGATTTTCAGGCGGGCAACTTTATCATCTCATCAGCTGAAAGGACCCATCAGCGTAAGTGGTTATGGGCAAGCCAATAAGGACTCTTATCCTCATGATGGGACTGTTAATGATGAACAGAATAATGGGGGGTGGTCATTTAAAAATTTCTTCGCCAAATATGATTATGTAATCACATTTCGACCAGGAGTCAGAAAACAGAAAGGCGGATGGCTTATCTCGCATGGGCATAGATGAAATAGTATATACAACTCTAGACCCAGTACCTATTATACCTGAAGACACACTCTTGGGTATCACGACAGCCTTAACACAAGCAGAACTACGAAAAGAAATCCAATGGACAATGAATCCTGATGCCTACCTCTCATGGCAAATTCAAGAAGAATAATACATCATCAAGGACCATGTACCCTTTTTTTTGGTCATTTAAAAATCAAATGCAATAGTGAGCATTACCGCTGTACCCCCTACTAACATTCCCTAACCCAAGCAGGAAGACCTACGGTGTCAGAGGGTGAGGAAAAGACTGCTGGCAAAGTAAGGAGAGGTAAGCGCAGTGTAACGGCAGACACAAAGGGAGTAGAAAATACACCTCACCCACATAGCAGAAGTAACCAACAACATGCACACATGTACAAAATTGGTAGGGACACCACTGGGGAGAGCTGTCCTGACTGCTCTTTAATCACCTATGCCTAGAGTGCCTTGAGAGAATTGATTCCAACACAAATACTCACAGCAAAGCGTGACGCCCATGTATCTCTAAGTGTTCCAAACGTGAAGAAGATTGCAAGGGAAGACAGCAACATTGAGAATCATGTAAAAAGAGTTAACCCCCTATGAAAAGAGATTACATCAAGACACTACCCATGATGAACAACTACTGGCAACTCATTGAAGAACAACTGTAGCAAAGGAGCCAGAGAGAGAAGAAACAACTAGCAAATGCACCAGTGAGCAAGTTGCAAGAAAACAAAAAAATGAGAAAAAAAAAGAAAAATATGATAAGTGCCTAACGGGGTGGGACAAGAGAGGGAAGATGGTGACTTGGGTGGAGAATGATGAAGGACCTGTACTCTGAAGGCACCAGCCTTATGTTACCAGCACAACAGTGAAAAGAAGTGGACGAACATTCTGGATGCAAGAAGGTTGAGACAAGTAGGGAGATGACAGCAGGAACATCAGTGCTTATGGACTACTATTAAGCATATGGATCTAAAGCTCAAGAGAAACCGCCACCAAATTGGGGAGGAGACTGTTCGCTGGTGCACATCAGCATGCCCTTGTTGGTGATGCCCAAGGAAGATGTGAGGCCTGACGACTTCCGCAAGATGGAAAACAACCGAAGGAAGAAGAGATGACTGAACAAAGCACCAAAAGCCCAAACAACAGAAGAAGAGAAACAGACAGAGGAGTGAAAAGAAGGGGGAACTACTTCTCGAGCGAGACAGAAGCAACATTGGATGAAGTACCAGCACACAAAAGACTGTTCAGCAGAAAACACATGTGAACAGAGAAAGACAAGAACTGGCTAACGTTTTCATGGTTATGGATGTGCTCATAACTGGCTGGTGGATTGAAGATGATAACTGAAGCACTAATACTGAGTGCAGCATCATTGTGCAAGATCAACATCCATTGCATGACGTGAGAGAACAGCAGAAGAAGCGATCGAAATGCAAATAAAAGACATGGTGAAAGGAAGAGTGGACTAAGGGAGAAGATAGCGGTGTGTGACCTGGTTCCAGCAGTAATAAAGGCGGACACTCCCTGTGATCTGAGGAAGTACGAAGGGAAGTGAGTGTGGTGGAATGCAGAAGGAGAATACTCCTACATGTACTGGTCATCGACAATCATGTGAACAATTATGGACACTTCAGAGAATTGACAAAGAAATGCCTACCGGAAGAAGATGAATGTTGATGGTGGTGTGGTCGACAAGTCGACCAGAGGGGGGACTGAAGAGGGAAAATCGAGATCAAACTCCTGCCCTCTCACCCCAGGCACATCAACAGAAAGAACAGCAGGAAGAATAAGGAGCATTTGCACCAGGCCCAACACGCCCATGGGTGACAAATATGCTGAAAGTCACCCACTTCACCAAGAGTGCAACCTACATGCTACATTAACCTGAATGCAGCAATTCCAGAATCTACAAAACACAAGAATTCATCTTTAAAGGCTTGCAGATGCTCATATGAATTAACCTAATCAAATCACAGTGTAAAGCCATGTTTCAGGAAACTTACAGCCAAGTACACTTGTCTCACTGAACACCATATTCGTGATGACTTCAGCAATGCACCTCACAACCCCAGGAGCAGCTCAAGGTCTTACAGTAAGATAAGATTCCTTTCTTTGAACAACAGTGAACTCTGGTAGACAAGCATTTTTAATTCTTCACAAATACGAGTAAGTCAGAGCAGAACACCCAGGGCCCAGTTTTTTTTTCTCACTGGGGACGAAAGACATTTTCGCAAGACCCACGAATCATTTGAAACATAAATGTAACAAGATTGGCTCAGCTGTGGCCAATGAACGCTGAGGGCACAGGGGCGAAAAGCCTGTTCAGCTAAAACTAATGGTAACAAATTCACAATGCAACAATTTTGAATTAGGTAATGGGGGAGGAGCAGTTAAGCCAGCCCACTAACACCAAGATCCAAATGCCCAATGATCAGGCTTCCTATAAGGGCACTATAGGCTACCTACCACTTAGCAGCCAATCTCAGGATGAGATAGGTTTCTGGGAGCTGGTCCTATTTTGTGATGTCAGCCTGCTGTGTGTTACAAAGCTGGCTTGCAAGCCAGCCCCGGGGGAGACGGTGCCTGGATTTTCGCTGTGCACAAAGCCCTCTATGTTTTTTGCTGCCCAGAAATAAACGCAGTTTGGAACATGTTGCTGCTTGCTTGGAACTCTGCTGCATTTCTTTGGGCAAAATGGGAGGTGTTGGGACCCCCCATAGCTGGGACCCCCCATATCTGGGACCCCCAGAAGCCCTGGTGGGGGTCCAACTTCTCCCCAACAGGGTGTAACAAAATCCAGATATTCCTCATAACAAAAATATATTTTGCATACTAATTAACCTGGACCTGTTGAGAGGCTTAGACACAAACGCTCCAATCTTGTTCTAGACAATACCTGTAACAATACCTCTGGTTTCAGCATTCTTAACAAAAAGGTTTTGCCAAAGATTGCCCAATTAAAGCAATGTTAATGTTGTTTTGATATACTGGAAACATGATAGTGCTCGTCCTCCTCCCAATGTCATTACATATTGGAGGACTTCTCTATATTTATAAAGATCAGGAGATACCCATAGGTGGAACCGGCACATCACTGTTTCTAATTCTATTTCATCAGCAATAAGTCCTAAAATCAGTTTCCGTATACACTAGGGTACTGGGGCTACTCCTTGGAAGCTAAAGTAGTGTTTTAAAGAATCTATTTTCTGTCATCGCTAATTCATAAGAATTAGAATACCCCCACAATTCTACTCCATATAAGGCTGCTAATTTCACCTGTACCTTCAATAACTCAATGGTCGGTTACGCAGCCCTGCCTCCATACCTGTGGGTAAACTTAGCGACTGCCCCACTATTTGATTCCAAGATGATGTTAGCTTTAGATCTGTGCAGCACTTTGGCAGTTTTCAGAGAATCTAATTACCAGTAAATCGTAGGTCGAGACCTACTCCAGTCTCCCCTTTTCAATACTTAGATTCAAGCTATGGCTCTTGCTGTATTTTGTACGTAATAACATAGCCTTAGTTTGCCAAAATTTGTCTCCAAGCCCAATGTCTTACATTTCTCACTGA
The DNA here is from genome assembly GCF_040938575.1 of Ambystoma mexicanum. Taxonomy (NCBI): domain Eukaryota; kingdom Metazoa; phylum Chordata; class Amphibia; order Caudata; family Ambystomatidae; genus Ambystoma; species Ambystoma mexicanum. Next base: position 584,181,294 of record NC_090924.1, read on the forward strand.
ATATAGCCAGAGTTTTACTGAGCCCGACCACTGTCATGGCGAAGAGAATTGCAATATCAGCAAAGAAAAGTGCCAGTATCCTGTCTTATTTTCTTTTCTTTTATATTTTTGGTGTTTGGCATCATAGTTACTTTTCAGTCTGGCAGACATTAAATCAACACAAAGTAACATGAAATAACACATGGCATATCTCATTGTCATTCACCATTTCCGTTGTACAGGTTGCATTATAACCAAATGGACCAGAGCATGGTGTCATATTACATTGGAACTACCACTACTCCAGGGTCACATGTAGACAATTAATTCAACCAAAATGTCTGAAGGTTCGACCATATATCTTTTGGATGAGAGGTAATTAGGGATTTGTAGTTTGCGTGCCTCTTCCATATTATTCACCCATACTACATTCCTTATCCATTGATCTTCTCTTGGCGCACAAGAGTGTGTCCAGCACTGCAGAATTCACATTTTGGACAGCAAAACATATACATTCAATATCTACGTCGTACATACAGTTATCCCCTCACATTCACCAAAGAGACACATTGTAGGTGAGGGTGTAAGGGACATATCTAACACCTTTTTCGCTGTCAGACATCTATCATGCCAAGATGTAGGCAGTTTGGGGCATGCCCACAGCATATGTAAATAATCAGCATTATCATCGCCACATCTAGGGCACACACCTATCCCCTCCTGCATGCCCAATACCCTCTTTGTGAAATTGGAATTTAGAAATGTGCCTACTAACATGCCCTGGTTGACTTTAGAAGTGTGCCTATTAACGTGCCATGGTTGACTTTAGAAGTGTGCCTAAAACCTTCCCCTTGTTGAATTTTGAAGTGTGCCTAATATCCTCTCTGTGCAAAGTTGAATCTAGAAGTGTGCCTATTAGCGTGCCCCGGTTGACTTTAGAAGTGTGCCTAATATCCTCTCTGTGCAAAGTTGAATTTAGAAGTGTGCCTATTAACACGCCCTGGTTGACTTTAGAAATGTGCCTATTAACATGCCCTGGTTGACTTTAGAAATGTGCCTATTAACGTGCCTTGGTTGACTTTAGAAATGTGCCTATTAACATGCCCTGGTTGACTTTGGAAATGTGCCTATTAACGTGCCCTGGTTGACTTTAGAAATGCACCTATTAACGTGCCCTGGTTGACTTTAGAAGTGTGCCTAATAGTGTGCCCTCGTTGAATCCTGAAGTGTGCCTAATATCCTCTCTGTGCAAAGTTGAATCTAAAAGTGTGCCTATTAGCGTGCCTTGGTTGAATTTAGAAGTGCGCCTAATATCCTCTCTGTGCAAAGTTGAATTTAGAAGTGTGCCTATTAATGTGCCCTGGTTGAATTTTGAAGTGTGCCTAATATCCTCTCTGTGCAAAGTTGAATTTAGAAGTGTGCCTATTAGCGTGCCTTGGTTGAATTTAGAAGTACGCCTAATATCCTCTCTGTTCAAAGTTGAATTTAGAAGTGTGCCTATTAGTGCCTTGTTTGAATTTAGAAGTGCGCCTAATACCCTCTCTGTGCAAAGTTGAATTTAGAAGTGTGCCTATTAGCGTGCCTTGGTCAGATATAGAAGTATGCATAATATCCTCCCTGTGCAAAGTTGAATTTAGAAGTGTGCCTATTAACGTGCCTTGGTTGAATTTAGAAGTATGCATAATATCCTCTCTGTACAAAGTTGAATTTAGAAGTGTGCCTAATTACGTGCCTTGCCTGATTTTACAAGTGTGCCAAATAACGCGCCCTTGTTGAATTTAGAAGTGTGCCTGATATCTTCTCTGTGCAGAGTTGAATTGGGTTGCCTAATATCCTCTCTGTGCAAACTTGAATTTAGGAGTGTACCTATTAGCTCGCCTTGGTTGAATTTAGAAGTGTGCCTAATATCCTCTCAGTGCAAAGCTGAATTTTAGAAGTGCGCCTAATAGCGTGCCCTGGATTACCTTACTAGTGTGCCCATTAGCGCGCCTTAGTTGAATATCCTCACTGTGCAAATTTAAATTTGGTTGCCTAATATCATCCCCATTGCAAAGCTGTTTTGGTTGCCTATTATTCTCTTTCTGCAAAGCTAAATATAGAAGTGTACCTATTATCCTCTTTGTGCAAAGTTGAAGTTAGAAGTGTGCCTGATAGCGTGCCCTGGTTGTACTTAGAAGTGTGCCTATTAGTGTGCCTTGGCTGATTTTAGAAGTGTGCCTAATATCCTCTCGGTACAAAGTTGATTCTAGAAGTGTATATAACAACACCACTCTGGCATAGCGGAATTTGACAGTGTCCCTAATGACGTCACTGTGCCAAAGTCTGCCCTATATCGGGGGAACGGGTGAAGTGGATGCCCCATATCAGGTGAAGTATGTGGATGGAACGGTTGAAGTATGTGGATGGAACGGGTGAAGTATGTAGACGGAACGGGTGAATTATCTGGATGGAACGGGTGGAGTGTGTGGATGGAACGGGTGAAGTGTGTGGTTGGAACGGGTAAAGTGTGTAGTTGGAACGGGTGAAGTGTGTGGTTGGTATGTGGATGGAACGGGTGAAGAATGTGGATGGAACAGGTGAAGAATGTGGATGGAACAGGCGAAGTATGCGTATAGAACGGGTGAAGTATGTGGATAGAACGGATGAACTGATGTAGAATGGGTGAAGTGGGTAGAACGGATGAACTGATGTAGAATGGGTGAAGTGGGTGGAACGGGTGAAATGGTAGAACGGATGAAGTAGGTGAATGAACGGATGATGCGCTTGGAACAGGTGAAGTGGGCGGAAATTGTGAAGTGGATGGAACGAGTGAAACGCGTGGAATTAAGTGAATGGAACGTGTGAAGATGACGTATGTGGATGGATGATGCATGGAGTAAGGATAACATGGGTTGAACGAATGAAAGGAGTAGTGCATAAAATGGTGGAGTGCATAAAATGGTTGAAGTACATGGAACGGATGGGAGTGCATGGAACAGATGGGAGTGCATGGAACGGGTTGGAGTGCATGGAATGAGTTGGAGTGCATGAAACGGATTGGAGTGCACAGAATGGCGTGACGTACATGGAATGGTTTGGAGGGCATGGAACGCCTGAAAGAGCATTGAAAGGAACGGTCTGAGTGCTTGAATCGGTCATAATGCACGGAACAGTCGGAGTATATGGAACGGATGAAGCTCATGGAACTATTGGAGTGGGCGCGATCTCAAGCACCTAAAGTAAACCACCATATTCACATCTCCACGCTTACTCTCTTCTTTACACCACCACTCAAATAGAGCACAGCGATACTATGACACCATTCGGTATAGCTGTTCTCATACCAACATCTGCCTCATACTCCCCATCACTCTAACTAAACACTGCTGGTTACACACACCCCAGTCAGGCGTTCTCCTCAAGCCTAATGCAGCCACAATCGGTCTGGATAAATCCTGCCAGAACGAACACATACTCTTGACCTCTCAACCACCAACACATTTTTCGCTAAGAAGCAGCTATTACACGAATGCCACACCAGCTGCACACATATCCGGTGCTCACACACACCTTTGACTCTCTCTACACTCTCTACTGAATTGAACTTCGGTTCCCAAGAGCGTTCAACCTACCAGCGCCTTCAGACCATACCAATGGTACATAAGGCGCTATATAAATGCAAAATAACATAACATAACATAACATAACATTTAGTGCGTATCCGAGAGGGACGCTTCAGCATCTGCTCAATGACCAATTTGTACAATGTAGACACAATGGGCCTCATCACGAATTTGGCAGTAACCCTTAAATCTGGTGGTAGCGCTATTACTGCCGGATTTAAGGGTCTGCCAAATCAGGGCTTAGGCGGATTTCTCCCCAGCTCTGAGCTGAGAGGAAATCCGCCGAAAATGTGCGCTTATACCGCCGGCGGAAAATCCGCCGGCGGTATGAGCGCGAAAATTCCCCATTGAGCCCATTGGGGAATGGGGCATTCCCGAATGGGCTCAGTGGGGAATGGGGACTTCCATTACCGCCAAACCCGTGATCCGGCGCTAATAGCAACGGGGGGTTTGGCGGTAGGGCAGATAGTGCCAGCGCTATTAGCGCCGGCGATACCGCCCAACTCGTGATGAGGCCCATGTGACTACCTTGTCCAGTCGAAACGATGTATGACAGGCAAGCATCAATCAGAGATTCAACAGGGAAACAATCCCTGCATGTTGTGCTTGTGCAAAAATACAATATAATTTAAGGTTAGGAACTGCAAAGCCCATTCTATCATGGTTTAGTGAGAGCTGACCATTTTTCCGGTCTGTGCAAAAATGCCACATACATTTTTATTGCATCAAATTCTTTAAAAAAGGTCTGACCCAACACATCGGCATATTCAGGCAAAAGTATAAAAGTTTAGGAACGACCACCATTTTCAGCAAAGATCTTGCCAGCTAATGTCAGAGGAATCTTTGCCCATCAGTGAGTTTTAACACATAGGTCCTCGACATATCTCCCATGGTTGTTCTGATATATGTGATAGCCTGTTGTCATATATTGTGATCCCAAATACTTTATTCCTTCCAGTGCCCACACAAATGGTACTTCCCTATGCGGTCTAATCGTGACCACCGTAAGCAGGTACAGTCCATTTTCGTAGGATTTATCTGTAAACCTGAAGATGATCTTAATTCCACCACAACTCTCATTATTGGGTCTAAATTCTCACTCCGGTTTCTCACAAAGAACATTATGTAATCTGCATGAAGCAGAATAATATTCGCACAACCATGTATCCTGACACCCTTCCCTGTATGTTGCTGTCTCACCAAAACTGCTAAAGGTTCAATTATGATGGCAAAGGTAAGTGGGAAATGGGGCAACCTTATCGTGTTCCCCTTCCTATCCTTCCTATCGCAATAATGCTGGAAAGGTTGCCGTTCATAATGCCTCTTGCAGTTGAAGTTGTCTATAACAGATGTATATACAAAATACATCTGGGCCCAAAACCGCATCGCTCCAGCATGGCATATAAAAATTGGCAGGAGACTGGATCAAATGCCTTATGGATGTCAAGTGTGGCTGCTACTGCCTAGATAGAGGAGTACACTTGGGTTAACACATTGAACAGCCTACAAATATTCAGAGTAGTGGAGCCAGAATCCTATCTTAATCTAATTTAGGGGCATCCATACAGCTTGTTATTAATGTATGTATAACCTCATTTATAGAGATGAAAACAGTGTCGGCACCAGGACGCATCACTGCCTGACGATTTTGGCAACTTTAAAAGACTCTGTTGTTTCGCCTGAAAGGACCACTGATTGATAAAGCTGCTGAATTATCCCAAGGAGGTGCTCTGGAATTGCATGTCTGTAATCAATTTTCACAGTGTTATGCATGGTATGCTTTCAAATGCAGTCTTTAAATCAATAAAGGCCGGATAAAGGTTGGTTTTCTTTAGAGAAATGTACTTCTGGACTATATGGAATAGTCTGAAGCCTTGGTCAATCGTGCTCCTACCATCTTAAAATCCCACATGGAGATGACTAATAATCCCTTCTGTACAACCCCATTCCTATGCTTTTGCAAAGATTTTTCCAGATGCGTCCAGGATGGATATTGGGCAGTAGTTTGCAGGATTCTCTTGTCTACCCCTTCTGATTCACAGGCACGATTTCAGCTTTACCCCATGAGTCTAGTACCCTATTTGATCCAGTACATTAAAGAGGCGATGCAATATTGAAAGCCAAATAATGGGTTTTGATTTAGAGGTGAGCTTAGTGCTACATAGATTTTATCCAGTGAAAAGCTTAAGTTAGAGCTAGAGCACTGTTCTCCTTCAAATGTGGATCTTTCTGTAGGAGGCAAAATATGTTTTTGGAGGATTACCTTGTACTGGCACCCCATACGTCAGGAGACCCTTTTAAAAAGGAGGTACTTGTGCAGGATGACATGGTAGTGTAGAGATTGTGGCAGAAACGGAGTGGAAGAAGTGTGCCATAATGTTTTTGGTCCTGAAAGCTGACAGATCCTATGACCAGGTATACCCCAATGGAAAAGCAATAAGCCACAGCAAACATGACACTGGCAGACTAAGAAAACAACATAAAACCAGCCAGTGACCTTTCACACATATATAACCATCATGAGATGGGTAAGAGAATGGGGCAGAGGGACCAAGGTGGAAAGAGAGCAGGAAGCAACCATTGTCAACCTGAAATGATATCTACAACAGTGAGCAGAAACCTGACCCCAGTGGAGTGTCACGCCAGCAAGAAAACACTATGTATGCTGTCTATCTTCTTCGAATGGAGCAGACAAGCCATTTACAGTCAGGTCTTCCTTCTAGGCTGCCCCACACACTGTGTCAATACAGGGAAAAGCATTCCCAACAGGTCCATTCACGAACCTAATTATTCTTCAAGCAATTTAACTGTTCAATAAAGGAGGCAAAATGCATTTGTAGGCTTAGTCAAAACAATTGATACCGCATACCTTGTCATAAATGTAATTTATTATTTTTGAACAAATAGTTTGATTTATTAGAAACATAAATCACTAATACAGATTACTAAAACAAAAATGAAAAACTGACAAATAGTTCATGCAAGCAACATAACACAAATATAACAAATAAACCTGAAAAAATATATACCCTGAAAAAGTAAGAATAAAAAAAAATACATTATTCGGTTACTGTTCCTGGTGGATATTTTTGTACTGTTACTGTTGGGGGATCCAATGAGCTACCTATCTCAAAACCTCAACCCAGCCCATTGAGTGTTCATATGAGATCACCAGTAATTAGTCAATGGGTGTCATTACGACCCAGGCGCTAAGGGGTTAACAGCCCCGTAAAAGGCTGCAGCGCCGTTAACCCCTTAGCGCCTAATTACGAGGTCCCTTTGCGGGACCCGACCTTAACGGCTGGTCTGGACCAGCCGTTAAAGTAGGGACCCGCAAAGGGACTCTCGAGGTAATTACGGTACCGCAATTTGCGGTACCGTAATTACCGCCTTCCCCTATGGGGCAAAAATGGGAATGGGGAAGGGCCAATGTTCAATGGGGAATTACCGCCCCACCAACCTTGGAATGGGGTGGTGATTCCCCATTGAAGATTGGCAGACTCGTTACAATACCGGCAGCACCCATGGTGCTAATAGCGCCATGGGTTACCGCCAGTATTGTAATGAGGGCCAATGTTTCATTTAGGCCTTTCTTTATGCTGTTCAACCTGTGGATCCATATAGCCTCCTGCATAGACAGGGAAAGGCATGTACATGGTTCCTTTGGGATAGTTTTTAAAAAAAAAATGGTTACCTTGCAAAGAAAGTATTCTGACCCTTGTAATTGAAAGGATCTCACGCTTTTCTGCTGCGTTTATTACATGTGTGTTTTTATTTGTATTGGAACATTGTTTAGACACATTGGGGCTCATTATAACAGTGGCGAGAACGGTATGAACGGTGCTGGTAAGGCACTGGCACCATTCATACCGTCCTGCTGCATTACGAGTTCTGCTTGCAGGCTCCTGACAGCCTGCCAGGTCTTATCAACGGTGTCAGTGCAACCATGCTTCCCACCCCCATTCTGCCCTATGGGGCAGAATGGGAATCTGGAGCCCGGCAATACCGCCACCTGCGAATGTGCAATTACCGGCCCATTCATCTTGTAATGGGCTGGTTATTGCTCAATCGTGGGTGGTGGGGCTGGCAGCGAGCATGGCGGTGGCCGTGCCTGCCATACAGGCATGGCTAACGCCATGCTCGTAATGAGGCCCATTGTCTATTAGGTGAAGGTCAGCCGACACGTGTTTCAACCCCTGAGGGTCTTTATCAAGGCTGAATTGTTGCACCATACATACAATTTCATGTAACAATTTTGTGGAGCAAAAGTGCCCATGTTGTTATTGTGTTTTGAGATCCAAGGATCGTGATAGTGACATAGTGTTTGTGATATAATCGATTGGTTTAGAGAAACAAGGATATTGTTGTACAAGTGCGTTAAGTGACATTTTAAACAAAATAAACAGTAGTAGCACGCAGCGAGGAATAGGAGGAGAAAGGAGAAAGATGGGAGGAAGGAGAAAGGAGAATAAGTTAGATGGTTATCTGTTGTTAGGCTTGTTATTATAGAAGGTAAAATATTGTTATGAAAATGGAAATCGTGGCCTAATGGCATCTTACCATATGAAAATGGTTCTTAGGGCCAAGTTCCCTGTAGTTCATATAACCCAGTTGCTAGGAAGTAATCCAATTTGCATTCAGAGCGATGAGGCTGAAAAGAGAAAGTTGTCTTAACAAAGAGTCATAATAGAGCAGCAGCTGCTGCTAAGAACAGTAGGATGTCTGGCAGTGTTGACATAATAGTTCAGGAGTGTGCTGTGGTCATAGTGTCCCGGTGGTGACAATTATTAATGGAAAAAGAGGTGGGTTGTGTGAGCCACTCTATAACATAGCATGTGAATCCAAACAGAACGTGGTTTTGGCACGGAAGATCAAGTCAACCTTAACAGGCATTAAATCTACCTGTATGTTAAGTGATTGTAAGGGAAGTGACTGAAATAAAGTCTATTTATGGATGCAAAGAATGAGATGGTAAAATTAGGAACGTGTGGCCTAATATTGCTGAGAGAAACACATAGTGAAAATTGTGTTTAAATCTGTTCAGTTGGAACAAAATACACAGGTCCAAGTGAATGTATTTAACACAATGGTGGTGCTAAGGTGGTGAGCCGTGAGGGCTCGTTGAAGAGAGCTTACCTGCTGCCTGTGTACTGCTTGCTTCCTCGTCGTAATGACAAGGGGAGCAGAGCCGGTAATATGGCAAAGGCGCAAAGGCCCGGGCTGCGCAGCCCGAGAGGGAAGCTATTCTGTCACGCAGACGCGCATTGGTGACATTAGCAAACATGAAAGGGCACAGGCATAATGGCCCGGGCTGAGTGCGCAGCTCGTTAGAGAGACGATTCCGTTGCGCGTGCGCGCATTGGCAGCCTAACAAAAAGAGCTCTGACTGAGTCCATGTTAAGCGCTATTTCCACAATCTTCGTCACTTCTGAGGTAAGAGATTGATACCTGATTAGATGGGAATGATCTGGAGACGTACGTTTATACCATTGCATATATGTTAATTTGAAAGTAACAATTAGGCATGGCCAAAATAGTGAATAAAACATGCAGACTGCTTAAATTCAGCCATCTGGTCCCAAGGGACGTTGGATTCTGATTTTATAGTCCCAAACGGAAGGAAGTGAGTGGTCGATTATTCAGGAGAATATAAAATGTGCAGAAAAGAGTGAATGAATACAAACTCGTGAAGTGAGGGGCTAGTGCATTAAACAAAGGACATTTGCTGTGTGTATGAACACATCAATGTGTGCATTGGATGCATAGGATTGAAGGATACACCGAGTCTTTGGCTTAAGACTAATGGAGAAAGGGGGTGGACAGGCAGAACATTGTTAACCATTTTTACCATTTATATTATGGTTCAGTAAGAGTGGGGAAAAATTGCCTTGTTTCGTATACCCAGGGAAGGAGGTATGGCCCACTCCCAGGGTCTGATAGTCAAAGGGAAGAATAATGGGCAGCTCGCAGAGTACGTAATCTTAAGTAAAGCTGGCTGGGGCCAGGCGTTCAGCAAATAAGAATTGCCCATAGGATAGAATTGTAAAGTAGGTTAAGAGACAGGAGAAGCATTGTCAACGTGCTTATAGGAAAACATTAAAGTCATGATCAGAATTCATGCCATTTTTGGTACATCTGAAGTGGCAAATCAGTTTTGCCTCCTCTTGACGTGGTTTTTCGCTCTCTGTCTCCACCTCTTGGTCCGCATTTGATTGTTCTTATTCCTATGAAGCGAATCTGTATTTTGTCATCCATCTAGTGTTGTGTCTTCCAGTGATTGGCCAGGGCCAGATAGGGGTTTTGCGAGTGGATGCTATTTATATGTTCCCGTATTCTGATCTGTAGTTCTCTCATCGTGCTCCCAATGTAGATCTTATCTCATATGCATCTGATTGCATATATTGTGAATTTTGTTCTGCAGTTTATGTGATCTTGGATTTTATACTCTTGGCAGTTGCGAAATTAGGCGATAGTTGTTTTTTCTGCATTGTTACACATTGCACATGTGCCGCATTTGGTGAAGCCAATTGTGGTTCTTTGTGTCAACCAGTTGGTTTTTAGTTGCTCCTGTTCTGGCATATACGAAGGGCTTAGTAGTGTTCGCAGTGTTGGTGTTCTGCTGTATGAAATGCTAGGGTGAGGTTTCAGTATATGGTTGATGTCTGGATCCAATAGCAGGAGCGACCAGTGTTTTTGCAGTATCGGTTGTATCTTGAAGCTATCAGAGTGGTATCTTGTTATGAATCTGATGGCTTCTCTTACTCAATGTAGTTTTTGGGGTGAGTAGTGTTGATCTTGGTAAGACTTGTTTTAGCTTTGGCTTTGACAAAAGTCTGAGTCTCGTAGCCCCTTGCTTTGAAACGGTTGTCTAGGAGTTAGCATTCATTTTGAAAGGTTTCTAAGCTTTCACAATTTCTCCTGGCTCTTACATATTCACCTTTAGGTATATTGTTGATAACCAATCTTCTGTGGCAACTCTGGGCGTGAAGTATTGAGTTCGCTTCTGTGGGTTTTTGAAATGTTCTGGTGGTGATTTTGTTGTTTTTTATCTCAATGGTGAGGTCCAAAAAGTTCATTGTGTTTGCACTGATATGGCTTGTTAGTTCTATTCCGAACTGGTTGCAATTGAGTATTGTAACAGATTCTTCTAGATGATCTTGTGTCCCATTCCATATCAAGATGATGTCATCTATAAAGCGGAACCATATGATAATATGTTCCTTGTATTCAGGCATTGTCAACGCAAACTTGCTTTCTTTACTGTTCATGAAGCAGTTTGCCAATGCAGGTGCGTAGCTAGCTCCCATGGGGATTCCACGTGTCTGCCGGTAGTAGTAGCCATTGAAAAGAAACATGTTGGTAAGGGAGAAGTCGAGGAAGTCTTTGGTCATTTTGACCTGTTCATAGTAGGATGCTAATTCCTGGCTGAGCAGATGTTCTGCGCTTTGCAAGGCCAGTTGGTGGTCTATTGATGTGCCTTCACATCTAATGTCGCAATGAGGTATTCTGATTTCCATTCAATGTCTGATAGAATTTTTAGCATATGCATTGAATCCTTCAGATATGTAGGTATTTTTGTTACTAATGGCTGTACCACATTGTTCATATAGAGTTTCTGTGATGCCACCTATCCCACTGAGGATTGGCCTTCCTTCAGGTATTTCTTCGAGGGTTTTGTGTATCTTAGGCAGAAGGTATAGTGTTGGTGTCACTGGATGGCATGTGTTGATATAGCTTAGTTCATCATCTGTCAGTAGTCCCAGATTGTGGTATTTCTTTTTAAGTATCCCATGTTTGGCTAGGATGCTGGGCTGAGGGTTGCTGTTGAATTTCTCATAATTTCCGGGAAGGTTGAGGTGTGTTTCTGCCATCTTGATGTAGTCTTTGGTGTTCATGACAACAATGTTTCCAGCTTTGTCCGCTTCCGTGATGGTTATGTCTTTGTTTGCCCGTAGTTCTTGTAATATTTGCCGTTGTGCAGTGTTAAGGTTTGTTCTATCTTTATTGGACGTTGTTTTCATGTCTTCAAGTTTGTGGAGGTCTAAAGCAACCACTTCTTGGAATGTGTCGATAAAGTTTTCTGTAAAGAGTTGTGACGAGAATCTTTTTCTTGAGTTCCGGTATTTTCATGGGAACCTCTTCAATTGCTAGTTCTTTCATTCATGATTGTTTTGTTATGTGTCATTTTCTTCCATTGTTGTCAATAGGTGGATGGTGTTAAGGTCTCCCATTGTCAATGCGCTTGGTATGGCAATTTTCGTTAGTGTTTGTATGTGGTTACTTGTGTCGCGAAGACATTTTTATGTTTCAGTCTTCTTGTGAATTTAAACAGGTCTATGTGGATGTCCACCAAGTTGTTATAGCTAGTCGGTGAGAAAGACAAGACTCTGTTTAGAACTTCTGTTTCTATTGGTGTCAGGTTTTTTGTCAGAGAGGTTCATGACTAGGTTGTGTTGTTCCCCTGTCCCACTTGTTTCTGTGTTTTTGTTCTCGTTACTCATTGATCTATTTCTTTTTTTCAATTTCGTCCCTGTCTTTTGTTTATTCCTCCACTTCTTCCTCGTTTGGTATAGTTGATGTATTTGCTAAAGGGTCTGAAAACCGAACGGTTTTGGAGATTGTAGGCTTTGCTCTGTTGGCTTTTCTGTGGCGCTTGATTTGCTCTAAAAAGACAGTTTATTGGTTGTGGGTTCTTGGTTTTCACTTTCTTCTGGTTCGCTATTTGGCTCCGAGCTTGCTGGTGAGCTTCCTGGGGTGCTTTCTCATGATTTGGAGACTAGGTCATATTTGGCTTGGAATGTAAAGACTCTGTCTTTGTGATAGTCTTTGTCATCCTGGAAAAATATGTGTAATTTTCTCATTTTTGCTTCGTCTTGATGTTTCTTGAGAATAGTATACATAGTTCTGTAGTTTTTTTCCTTGGTTGTTGCTGGTGCTTCGTAGTTTTCTATTTCTTTTCTTACTTCGTCTATTTGCTCTACCAATCTGGTGTGTGCTCTTTCTGCATGGTCAGTAAGTGGATGGATCATGTTGGCAGAGCTCTGAATGAGGGTTTTTTCCCAAGCGTCTGCTAGGTCTGTGTCCCTGGGTTCTTCAAAATCTGGGAAGATTAGTATCCTGAGTCCTCTGGGTATTTTCCTTTGGTCTGAGTATTGCTGCATGGTGGTTTTTTCCCAGAATTTGTTGATTTCATTTGTTGGGAGTTTTTCTAGTTTCAAGAATTTATGTTTGAAGTCTTCCTGTGGGGTATTGGTTGATCTGAAGGCATTTTTGGTGGAACCTCTTGGTGCAAAAAGGGCTTTTATATCTTCTATTTGTGATAGTAAATATTCTGCCATTATTGCAATGAGCTGGAGCACTGGTGGTTCTCTAGTGTTGTAATGGTAGAGAGAAAATGCTGGGTTCTAGAAAGTGAACACTCCTGTGCTGAGCTCTGTGTATAGTTTGCTTGGATTCTATCTAGCAGAAAAGCGTGAGATCCTTTCAAATACAAGGGTCAGAATACTTCAAAGTAATCAGGACTTTTTGATAAACTTCCTTGTCAAGAGGCATTGCGTTTACCTCTTCAAACCTGTGACCTTGCAGAAACAGATATAATCCAAGCAAACTATACACAGAGCTCAGCACCAGAGTGTTCACTTTCTAGAACCCAGCATTTTCTGTCTGTCCTTCAGGATAGTATCCACAATCCACTACGGGATGTCATCTATCGGGTGGCCGTACTCCATGTAGTGTGAAACTAATGGTGGCATGATATTCTGGCATCGGATATAGGATCTGTGCACCACAATCATGTTGTGCACTGATTGCATAGTTTGTACCACATATTTAAGCCCACATGGGCATTGAATGCAATAAATGGCACACGTGATTTTGCAGTTGGTGTGTTTGCGTATCTGCTATTGTCAGCCCTGTACCTCAAAAGATTTTAATTTCCTGCTGAATTTGCATACCAAGCAGTTGCCAAAAGGGAAATTGGCCACAATGGGCCTTAGGTCCCATTCTATATTGGTCGACCTATTTTCCTTGGGTCTGGAATACACTAGATGGTCCTGCAGGTTTTATTGCCATTCCATAGCAAACAAAGGAATGGAGTGGGTACTTTTGCATTGTCCAGTTGGACAAGGGACGAACATTTTTTAATCAATGTCTTCACTGCAAAAGTGTGTGCATTGTAAGAAAGTAGGCAAACCAATTTATCCTTTTTCTTCTAATCCCTGTGTTGAAAGAAGGTCTCACTTGGCATGTACCTAGCCCTTTTTCGATGCCATAGTAATCAATCTTTTTAGGGTATCATCTATTTAGAGTCTGTCTACAAGGTTATTAGCATGCATCTGATAATCATCCATTGAGGTGCAGTTTTCCTCAGCTGCAGGAATTGCCCAAAGGGGAGGTTCTCTTTCAGACTCCTCGGGTCAAAACTAGAGAAATGCAATACTGTATTTCTATCAGTTTGTTTTTTGTATAATAAGCATCCCAGCACATTACTATTCTCTCAGATGATCAGGTCCAGAAAATTAATTAATTTTTTACTAGTGTTTATGGTAAATTGGATATTGCTGTGGCGCCGATTAAGCGAAGACAGAACATCGGTCAATTCTGCCTCAGAACCTTGCCAGATGAAAATAATGTCATTGATATATCGACGCCACAACCTTATATGATTAAAGAAAGGATTAATGTTAGACAGCCCCAAGTGTTCTTCCCATGCTGCCATGAACAAAATGGCCAAGCATGGTGCAAAAGCTGCACCCATAGCTGTCCCTTGTGTCTGCAGAAAGAACGGTTCTTTATACTAAAGATTTATTTTGTAATGCAGTGGACAGGAGTTGTGCAGTGTTAAGGTTTGTTCTATCTTTATTGGACGTTGTTTTCATGTCTTCAAGTTTGTGGAGGTCTAAAGCAACCACTTCTTAGAATGTGTCGATAAAGTTTTCTGTGAAGAGTTGTGACGAGAATCTTTTTCTTGAGTTCTGGTATTTTCATGGGAACCTCTTCAATTGCTAGTTCTTTCATTCATGATTTTTTTGTTATGTTGTCATTTTCTTCCATTGTTGCCAATAGGTGGATGGTGTTAAGGTCTCCCATTGTCAATGCGCTTGGTATGGCGATTTTCGTTAGTGTTTTGTATGTGGTTACTTGTGTCGCGAAGACATTTTTATGTTTCAGTCTTCTTGTGAATTTAAACAGGTCTATGTGGATGTCCACCAAGTTGTTATAGCTAGTCGGTGAGAAAGACAAGACTCTGTTTAGAACATCTGTTTCTATTGGTGTCAGGTTTTTTGTCAGAGAGGTTCATGACTAGGTTGTGTTGTTCCCCTGTCCCACTTGTTTCTGTGTTTTTGTTCTCATTAGTCATTGATCTATTTCTTTTTCCAATTTCGTCTCTGCCTTTTGTTTGTTCCTCCACCTCTTCCTCATTTGGTGTAGTTGATGTATTTGCTGAAGGGTCTGCAAACCAAACGGTTTTGGAGATTGTAGGCTTTGTTCTGTTGGCTTTTCTTTGGTGCTTGATTTGCTCTAAAAAGACAGTTTATTGGTTGTGGGTTCTTGGTTTTCACTTTCTTCTGGTTCGCTATCTGGCTCCGAGCTTGCTGGTGAGCTTCCTGGGGTGCTTTCTCATGATTTGGAGACTAGGTCATATTTGGCTTGGAATGTAAAGACTCTGTCTTTGCGATAGTCTTTGTCATCCTGGAAAAATGTGTGTAGTTTTCTAATTTTTGCTTCCTCTTGATGTTTCTTGAGAATAGTATACATAGTTCTGTAGCATTTTTCCTTGGTTGTTGCTGGTGCTTCGTAGTGTTCTATTTCTTTTCTTACTTCATCTATTTGCTCTACCAATCTGGTGTGTGCTCTTTCTGCATGGTCAGTAAGTGGATGGATCATGTTGGCAGAGCTCTGAATGAGGGTTTTCTCCCAAGCGTCTGCTAGGTCTGTGTCCCTGGGTTTTTCAAAATCTGGGAAGATTAGTATCCTGAGTCCTCTGGGTATTTTCCTTTGGTCTTAGTATTGCTGCATGGTGTTTTTTTCCCAGAATTTGTTGATTTCTTTTGTTGAGAGTTTTTCTAGTTTCACGAATTTATGTTTGAGATCTTCTTGTGGGGTATTGGTTGATCTGAAGGCATTTTCGGTGGAACCTCTTGGTGCAAAGAAGGCTTTTATATCTTCTGTTCGTGATAGTAAATATTCTGCCATTATTGCAGGGAGCTGGAGCACTGGTGGTTCTCTAGTGTTGTAATGATAGAGAGAAAATGCTGGGTTCTAGAAAGTGAAGACTCCTGTGCTGAGCTCTGTGTATAGTTTGCTTGGATTTTATCTAGCAGAAAAGCGTGAGATCCTTTCCAATACAAGGGTCAGAATACTTCAAAGTAACCAGGACTTTTTGATAAACTTCCTTGTCAAGAGGCATTGCGTTTACCTCTTCAAACCTGTGACCTTGCAGAAAGAGATATAATCCAAGCAAACTATACACAGAGCTCAGCACCAGAGTGTTCACTTTCTAGAACCCAGCATTTTCTGTCTGTCCTTCAGGATAGTATCCACAATCGACTACTGGATGTCATCTATCGGGTGGCTGTACTGATGTAGTGTGAAACTAATGGTGGCGTGATATTCTGGCATCGGATACATCGGATACAGGATCTGTTCACCACAATCATGTTGTGCACTGATTGCATAGTTTGTACCACATATTTAAGCCCACATGGGCATTGAATGCAATAAATCGCACACGTGGACATTGTCAAGTTGGACAAGGGACCAACATTTTTTAATCAATGTCTTCACTGCAAAAGTGTGTGTATTGTAAGAAAGTAGGCACACCAATTTATCCTTTTTCTTCTGGTCCCTGTGTTGAAAGAAGGTCTCACTTGGCATGTACCTAGCCCTTTTTCGATGCCATAATAATCAATCTTTTTAGGGTATCATCTAACTAGAGTCTGTCTATAAGGTTATTAGCATGCATCTGATAATCATCCATTGAGGTGCAGTTTTCCTCAGCCGCAGAAATTGCCCATAGGGGAGGTTCTCTTTCAGACTCCTCGGGTCAAAACTAGAGAAATGCAATACTGTATTTCTATCAGTTTGTTTTTTGTATAGTAAGCATCCCAGCACATTACTATTCTCTCAGATGATCAGGTCCAGAAAATTAATTAATTTTTTACTAGTGTTTATGGTAAATTTGATATTGCTGTGGCGCCGATTAAGCGAAGACAGGACATCGGTCAATTCTGCCTCAGAACCTTGCCAGATGAAAATAATGTCATTGATATATCGATGCAACAACCTTATATGATTGAAGAAAGGATTAATGTTAGACAGCCCCAAGTGTTCTTCCCATGCTGCCATGAACAAAATGGCCAAGCATGGTGCAAAAGCTGCACCCATAGCTGTCCCTTGTGTCTGCAGAAAGAACGGTTCTTTATACTAAAGAGTTTTTTTTTTGTAATGCAGTGGACAGGAGTTTTAGAATGAATTCTGCTGAATTATGGCTCGGTAAGGGCTCTTTTACAAGGTGTTCCCGGATACATTGTATCGCCTCTTCTTGAGGGATACTAGTGTACGGTGCCCGTATGTCGAGGGTAACCAAAACTTCCTCGCTTGGATTGAAATAGTTGGATGACTAATGTGCTGTCCCCAATGCAGGTCTCAGTTTTCTGGCTAAGGGGCTGCAGAAACATATCTAAGTATTTACATATAGGCTCTAATACTAACCCGCAGCCGGATACGATTGGGCACCCCAGTGGTTTGATGGCATCCTTATGTATTTTAGGAATGGTGTAAAATGCTAAAATGCGGCATTCGGAAGAGTCCATAAAATCAAACTCGTCTTCCGTAAGCCATTGCCTTTGAAGTGCCAAGGACGTCGTCTCTAGGATTTCCTTCTTCAATGCATCTGTGGGGTTCATACGCAATTCATTAAAGCTAGCACGATCCTGAACAAGATCAATCACCATCCAGTGGTATTGGTCTGAATTGAACACTACTATTCCCCCACCCTTATCTGCAGGCTTAATTTTCAGATTGGGATTGTTAGCTAACAATTTCATAGCATATCTTTCTGCGTTGGATAGATTGTACCTGACATCCTGGTTAACATGTTAAAGCTTCCTCAATTCGTTGAGTATGCATTTCTCAAACGTTTGGATCCCTCTGAGTGCTTGGTTATCCGTAGGTGTAAAATTCGATGGACATCTGAGGCCAGTATCTTTTGGTTCTTCCTGTGTGTCACCGTCTCTAAAGAACGAACGCAACCTCATTTTCCTCAGAAAGCTATATATGTCTGTCTCAACTGTAAACCGATCCGTAGAGGTGGTTAGGATAAAAGATAGTCCCTACGTTAGAACACTGACCTGTGCAGTAGATAGGGAGTGCCCAGACAGATTAAACACTGGTAGAGAGAGTTGTTGGGCTATCTGAAGGTGGCCTGTTACCATGATGGGTCCGGAAAGAATGGGTGCCAAACTTGGCCTTGTGTTTGACCTCTACCTAAAAAAAGCCTGTAACCACTGAACAGTGGTGGAGGGGCAAAGGGGAAGGGCTGAAAAGTTAACCCTGGGTCCACACTAGTTCCCTGTGAAGAATCACTGCTTGTATCTGACAAAGTGACTCATTGTTTACGGCCCGTTTGTCCTCAACCAGGGTGGTTTCTACCTGTGTTATTGGACTGTAGTTAATTGGCTGCCAAGTATGGATATATACCCTCAAGTTCATATTCTTAAATATCTCTGGCTAGTTTTTTTGTTCTCTCTCCCAAGGTAATGTTCATAAACTCTTCAAAGTGCTTCTGTACCTCAAGCAATTTATACTGAATGTTAGTGATAACTGCGCTAGAACAGAAAGATTCTTCGGCCATATCTAATTCTAATTGGGTTACTGCTGCTAAACGTTGCAAAGTGGAGATTGTTAGGGCCATCAAATCGCTACTGCACTTTGTTGCTATATAACTGAAGTTAATTTTATATTCTTCATCCTCTAGGAATAAGCACTATGTATCACAGTTTGATGAAGTGGATCTTGTGAGAAACCTGAGCATATTATCACTCTTATTCGCCCTGGAACCTCTTCAGAGGTGGCCAGAGAAAGGCCATTGCTATTGGATCCTGACCCTGGAGGTGGAGAAGCGAGGGAGGATCAGCTGGGTGGCGGGTTCTTTGGGATAGGGAGTGGGGTGCCCACAGGTGAGACATGGAATCCCCCTTTTTCTATTGACGATCAACCTAACCCACCCCCAAACTTTATGGGCTAGTGCAAAACAGCTCCCCTCATTTTCTCGCATTTAACCTCTGACAGTACTGAGACGAGGAAGAGGCGACCAAGAGCAATGAACACTAAAACATAATTTCACCACTCTGGTACTAGAACAACAAAAAAGCCTGCAGAGTGCTTTGAAAGTCAGGCATGTCCATTTATCTATGGTCAGGCAAGCACAATTGGAAATCCACACCTGCAAGCTGTCAACTAGTTACAGGTGTATAAAGGGAGACCCATGGAACAGCAGAGAGAAAAACATCAGGCCTGTGTGGGAGCGACTAGCAGGGTACTTATGTCTTGAGAAGGCAGCTGTGGCGAGACCTGAGAGGAAGCCGGGTTATCGGCCGATGTCCCAGACAACCTGTGAAGGCTAAGGCAAGTCAAGCCATTAGGCTGCCACAGGTGCGGGAGCCTCCATTGACTAGAGGAAGCAGCTGCAGCTCTGAGGAAGGCAGAAGCGAGAAAGGACGCTGTCTGCATCCATGGAGGAGAGCCGGGCTCAGAATGCGAGCAGGGTTTGGGGAGACCTGGCCGCTAACCAGTGAAGTAGGAGAGAACCCAGAAGCACCCGTAATGCGAACGGGGCTTCCAGAGATCAGCCCGCTCACCAGTGAAGCAGATTAGAAGCTGTGTAACTGGCAGAGGAGGAACGTCGAGGACTGGTGAGTGGGAAGAGATGTCACCCACAGCCAGGGGCACTCCTAGGGGCTACACATGAACATTAAGGTTCAGTATAACATACATTGACTCACGAACCGAACGAAAACATTTAGTTAAGTTAAACTATGCATATTGAATTCCGAACTGAATGAAAATGTGCAGTTAAGTTAAACTACGTGTATTGACCACCAAAATTAATGAAAACTCAAAGAAGAGTTGAATCATACATATTGAATACCAAAATGAATGAAACATTGAAAAAAAGCGAAACTGACAACTTTGAATGTTGAATTGAATGAAACTTTATGGGCACATGGGAATATGTAAGAACCCCTCCAAGGGAACATTTATGAATGGATAAAGTGCCACAAGGCCAAATACTGACAAGAGATGTGTGACACATAATAGCAAAGCCAAGAAGCTAACTAGGAGAAGCCAGGATAGTGTGAACCTGCACATAAAGCCACAAGGCCAACAAAGCGAAGTAAAGTGAAGGTGAATTCCGACACCGGGGCAAATACAGAGGAACTTGTGTGGTTCCTGGTTGCGTGACGTGTGATGGGTGGATGGTGTGGTCTAACAACTGCGCCTAGACCAGAGATCCCTGAATGGTGAAAATCAAGGACATTTTGAAATAAACCAAGAAGGAGCACTGTAAGTGAGCTGGTGAAGTAAACAAGAAAGAGGGTCAAGTTGGCCTGGAGTTGTGTTTAACTGTGAAAGACTGAAACAAATATCAATTACTACGTTGAAGTCTTGGGGAAGGGAACCCTGAAACTTGATTAACTTGAAAATGCTGTCTTGAGGAGGGGGCCTCAAGACCCTTTTGAACAGTTTTGCTTGGATCTTGGGGAAAGGAAACCCCAAAGAGTGTCTGTACTGTATTGCCTTGCAGTTGGGGAAGGGAACCCCAGGGATTTGTAGAACTGCTTTGATCCTGGGAAAGGTAATCTTGAGACTTTTTATGGAACTCTTCAACTTGGGGAAGGGGAGATGAAGGGCAAGCTAACAGCTGGAAGTAGCTCAGAGGTTTGTGTTTATCATCATTTCTATGGTTATTGACATCCCTAAACGTTGTTTAGCTGTAGTTGTGAGGTCAAGGATAGGTTTTGGACACAGCAGGCTCTTCTGTTGAACTCTTTGACTCAGACTTTCCTTAGTTTTCTTCAGGTAGGGAAATCCCACCTTAGCATAGGGCAAGTTAGGCCTTATATCATCCTGACATTTACTTTAATAAATCATTTGATTTTGAACTTTGAATCTTTTGTTTGTGTCTTGCCTCATGATGCCTTTACAATCTGTACATGGTGAGAAAAAATCTGGAATATCAAGAACACTGCAGTATGTGGTGGCCCAAAAATAAGGGAATCAATGTGGAAGTAAGGAGAAAGTACAATCCTCATAGGGTGTTTGGCTGCCCATATTCCTAAATGCTCCCTGGCCACCCTGTGCAACAATGAAGTTGACCAAATGACAACAGTTCAGACATCAGAAGAAAGGGCTGGCAAACAATTGCTGATTCGGCTCACAGCAGAAAACCTACAAGTGGGAAAACAAGACGTAGGTGTCAATAAGTAAGGTTAAAGAAAAGCAAGCTGTAGACAACTGTTTGTAATGAGGTGAAACAGTACCCTCTTAAGAAAGATCTTATTGGGAACCATAGGGGAGACAAAGCAGCAGAGATGTAGTGGGTGAACTATATCTATTTATATACAGGAAGCAACAATTATCTTTTGATCACAAAAGAACATACAATACATACGAAATCAGATTTGATGGTAAGCAGTGAGCGACTTCCAATGGTGTGAGGGACATTCTGGCCGGTTGTGGAGTGGAATCATTGGAACAGTCACCAGGGAAAATCAGTCCGTCAACAGATGGGGCAAGTAATACATCCTAACTATGGTGGGCAGTTATTTTGGCCTGGCACTGGCTACGTGCAGATCCAACAGCAACACTAATCAAATGAACATTGCACATTGCACATCCTCAAGTATCAGGGCCCACTGAATGGGCTGCTCAAAGAGTCTGTGAAAGAAGTTACCCTTGGGCACACAGTGGGGATGGGAGGGTGCCAAAGCAAGTGCAGCTAGCGTTGTTCATTCTGAACAATCAAATAATAAACTGTCAATGAATGAAGTTTATCTGAAAGACTGGAGAAAACACAGAAAGGTCTACCAGCAGGATCATCTGGAAACTGGTGGCCGATGCCAAACATTCCTTGCAAGCAATGCAAGGAAGCACTGGAATGGACTTGTTTGTCTCCAAAACTGAGGCCATTGAGGCACACCAATGGAAAACAGTCCTCTTACGGAGAGGAACCAAGTTGCCACTAGGAAACGATGCAAGAGGCACACTACCTGCCAGTTTGGCCACTAATAGAATTGCTGTGATTGGAGCAGATGATAATGGTGAAGTTAAAGTGATTTTGCACAAGGAAGGAATGGCCAACATGACCTAACATAAGCATTACAGAAAAGGGCTATTGTACCCAGCGTGGTAGATCAAGAGGAAGCTCCTGATGAAACCAAGAGGGGAATAAGAGACTGACACAGTACAGCAAAGAAGGTTGGTTACACCACCATGTAAAGAAGCTAGAAGTGGGTTAATCCTTTAATGAACGTCTGGGAAGTACATATACTGCACAATGAATGCAACTGCTGACCAATTTGTTTTTGTTCGTGGCATCAGATTATCTCCGCTAACGTGATTCTAGCTTTGTGAAAACTGGATACTTATATGGAGGGAAGAGGGCACTCGCATATTGTGACTATGTTGCACCACTCCAAACCATGGACTATATAATTAGTGTGCTACCATTCCATGCAACAGAGGAGATGAATGTGGTTGTAAATGAACTTGTATTCTGAACTGGCAAGTATTGGAATGGAACATCACCGGCAATTTCTGAACTGTTCCTTCATGACATGCTTAGTGATAGTGAAGGCTTTGTTTCACTTATTATTGTCTTGATCTACTTTAATAGTTATCATGTGAAATCCATGTGATTCGAGTAAATCGCATGTAAAACAACTATTTCTACTTATTATTGTCTTGACCTACTTTAATAGTTATCATGTGAAATTCATATGAATCGAGTAAATCGCATGTAAAACAATTATTTCTATTACCAAACCAGTAAATGTTTGAAGAACACTTTGCATAACATCTGTACATTGTGACAAATCCAGGGTATTCGTCCCTCCTCCCCAGAAGGGAGCCACCACCTTTGAGGCTAGAGAGGTGAGCCCACTCAGCAAGGCACTCCGTAGGGGTCTGGGCAAGTGGGACCTCATTGGGAGTGACTCCCTTCTCAGGGACAAGGACTCACATTCCGTTTACGAACTCCCTGCCCGGAACATGCTATCTGCCTACAATGAACTGCTTTTACTTCTGTTTGGAATACTTGCATTTTGAATTCACAGAGCAAGGACATTTCTCATATCTCTTTGATTTCAGGTAATGCTGGAGATTGCCAGAGTGTCAAAGTCAAAGAGCATCAACAGAACCCTCTTATTTGTGATCTTACTTTGGATTGACCAAATATTGACATTTTCTCAAACTCTTTGACTACAATGCCCAGCTAGCCTACTTGCGCCTGTTAGCTTAAGGTGATGCTGAACACAGCCTGAATGCCACAGCCAACAAAGAAGGAAAATGTTTGGTGTGTTCCTTGACGTGAATAAATAGTAGACAGATTGTAAAGCAAAGGGAGAGTCCTTTGAAGGCATTGGGGCTGCTACGCAGAGGCAAGCCTCCATAGTATTGACGTCCTTGCGGGGCAGAGCTATGTTGGCCCACGGAGCCAGTGGCAGCAAGGAGGGTGAGAACGTGGTGAGCTGAACGTTGGGGGGTTGGCATTCTACCTGACTGAAGAACCATGATCAGAGAGGGAGCAGAGCTGGGAATCGCTGCATTTCATGTTGTGGCATGACTATGATCAAGCCGTGGTGGGCCGGTAGGCCTGTAACAGATGTTGTGACCAGAATGCTTCAGGGAGACTGAGTCCTCAAGCTCCGCACACGTCGGGCCGTAGCTACTGAGACCGGTGTTCACGGGTAAAGCCTATGTGGTAATGGAAGCCTGAGAAACACAACGGAAAGCCTATTGTTACAAAGAAATTAACATTGTGATTAACGGCTGTTAAGGCTATTAAGGTTTCGGGAGCCTGAGAAACCAGAGTGTACCAATACCCTATGTAAGAGGAACCGATAATCATATGAACATTTTGAGTAAGGGCTATGGAAGCTATCAGGGTTACGGGAGCCTGAAAAATGGCAGTCTGCAAATACCCTAGGAAAGGGGGATCGATACAAATACGAATATTGGGAAGAACAGCTGTGAAGGCTATGAAGCTTGCGGTAACCTGAGAAACCCAAGTGTGCAAATACCCTATCAAAGGGGGACCTATGACCATGGCAACATTGTGAGCAACGGTTTTGAAAGCGGTCAAGATTACGGGACCCTGACAAACCTGAGTGTCCAATATCCTATGAAAGGGGAATTGAGAAAAACACAATTATTGTGAATTATGACTGAGAAAGCTACCAAGGTTACGGGATCCTGAGAAACCTGAGTGTGCAACTACCCTATGAAAGTGGAATTTGAAAGAGATATGAACACTTTGAATTAAGGCTGAGAAAGTATCAGACGGCCAGGACTCTGACAGGACAGAGTGGAAAGCCACGCTTTCTGAAACAACTTGCCCTAAAAGAAGACAACCTGTATGAGGATTACAAGACTTTGGTGAAATCCAAACGCCTCATGTGAGGACGTATGTTTTGTTTGTTGATGTACAAGAAATACTGGTGGAGTGAAATTGTGCCCCCCCAAGAGACAGTTTTCTTTGATAACAGGAGGAATCAAAACCCGTAACTCGATACAAAGACAGGAAATAACATCCTCCTGAGAAAAGAAATCTTTTGAAACCCTGAACAAACCAAATCTTAATTGGGCCAGGCAATGTAAAACAGAGGATTGTGAGATTTCAGAGGCATTAGATGCATCCAAGAGGCGGAAAGGCAGTGGGGCAATTAAAGTTGGGGAAATAGTTCCTGGAGTGGAGGTTAAACAAGAAGAAAGATGTGGAGGTTATAAAAGCAGTGTCCAAACATTCAAGGGTTCATCAAAATAATGGCACCTTTTGGAGAAGAGGACAATGCATGGGAGCTGTGCAGCACACTTTGGCATCCCAAGCAAAAGATGCAGTCAAGGTACCTGTAATTGTGGGAGCTGCATACAATGGAACCAGATAAGTGTCTGGATCCCTGAAAATGTGGTACAGATGGGAAAGCATGGGAGGTAGACTATGTGTAGCGGCAGCAGGCAGGTACCCTGTGAGGGTTTTGGGTTGCCCGAAAGCCATCAGTATCCTTGAGATTGCAAGCTAATAGCAGTGATTATTGCTTGTATTCAGGAATGGTTCCATGGCAGGGTCTGTGAGAAGGAGGCTGAGGAATGGCAGAGCCTTGGTGGTGCAGAAGGCACATGAGAAAGCCGGCGAGGTGGTGGATGAGGGAACAGGGAGCTGGGGCGGTGGAGCAGGAAGAGATGAGCAGCAGTGGGGAAAAGATGACCTGGCAGGGGACACTATTGCACAGACCAGTATGTAGCGGTGCAACATGCAGCTCTCTTGGAACACAGGCATTCAGTAGTGTTTTTTGCCTGACGTTCAATTGAGCGGAAGGGCTGGATCTCCAATGTTGTTTTACGATATCTGCTCATTAGTTAAGATGCATTTATACAGTCTTTGTGTTCCCTCAGTTTTAACAAATATTTTTCATTTTCAGCTACACACATTTATTTTTCTTTTAGATCATTTTTGTCAATCAGGCCTTATGAATATTGTGTTGGATTTATAAGATTGGATCATTTGGTGTTTTGGTCACCTCACAAAAGAGTAATTCAGCTGTATTTATGCTTGCATAGAGAGTAGGGCCTTGGATATGGAATGCTACGGTGGAAACACTAGTAAAAGGTAGATGGAGGGCTATAATCAGGCAATTCTAGGCCGCTGCTTGGGGTCCCACCATTTGAGAGGAACCGAAGGTACCTATTATTCCCTAAAACAAAGATTTGCCATCAGGCATAAGGATGGCAGTGCCTGAAGGTTACTTTGACTGCGTGCATAAATACTTGTCACAGTCCCAGATAGATGGAAATTAATATAAACATTTAAAGATTGCAACTTGTTCCACTTTAGCCAATATGACAAGATAGAGCAGAAGCATATGTATCTCGTGCTCCAGGACTATAATTGTTTTTTTTTATACGCATGTAAAAAACAATATCATTTTCCACCTTTGGTCAAATATATTCTGATAGAGTATTTTTATAATCTATCAGTATATTTATATTTCTGATGTTTGTTAATCTGCTTAGAATCACATGCTCTGCATAGGTCCGACATCCAGTGGTCACTGCGGAGTATTGCATTTTGTTTTTCGTAGTCGAAAAAGGGGACGTCGACAAGGCGTGTCTGTAACACTATCCCTATAGTGACGTGCGTTGTACCCACAATCCCTCACGCGTCGAGGTCCCTCAGATTGTTTTTTTCCGCCCAGCTTCTGGTCGCCTTACGCGGAGCTCCTAGAGAGACAATTGCAAATACTTACTACGGACCTCGGTCCTTAATTATACTTATTATATTGTTAAAGATCCCTCCCCTCGACGTTAGCTGTGAAGCTGTTTCTCCGCCGAGCAAGTTTTCGACGGAGGGGAAGAGACGGAGGAGATCCTTCGGCGCTGCCGAACACGTGGCCTGGCCTCGCCGGCCAACATACAGTAGGGAGAGTGGGGGTTCGAACTTTTATCTTCTCTTTGAGAATGTCTTTCTTTCTCCCCTATCTTTCCCTTGGGGTTGTTATCACCAGTTATTATTGCCTCAGCTATGGAGAGGACACCTTTTAAGTTTTGCCCACGCTGTAGGGGCAAATACACTTGGAAGGACAAACACAAGCTCTGTAATCGTTGCTTGCCCCTCGATCATAAGGAGGACAGCTGCGCGGCCTGTAAACTCTTGAAACCAAGAACTCTTAAAGAACGAAAAGTTAAGAGGTGGGCGGACTACGCTATGTCGAAGTCAGTTTCCTCACCCGCCGCCGCTGTTACAGAAAGTGACGAGGAGGGTGATAACTCGACGTCCGTTACGGAAGTCATTAACCCCCAGAAGGAGCGCTCGCGCTCCTCGACGTCCGTCCCCGGCCCCGACAGGCTCGGCTCACGCCCTGCTTATGGGGATGAACACCCCGGCGACAAGGACGCACATAGACCCCATAGGCCTAAGCACACAACCCACGGCTCTTCTTCGTCGAAGACGAAGGATCCATCAGCGCCGAAGGGGACGCAGGGCACTCCGGCGTCTACCTCAGACCGTAAAGGTCTCAAGCCCCACCCGCAAACGCAGCCGCGATCAGCGATTGGGCTTTCATCAAACACGGGCGCTACCTCAAAATCATCCGACGTAACACTCCATAGAGCGGCCATCGAGGAACAACGCGTAACGCAGGCAACGTCGACACCAGAGCCCTCTACTGACAAACTCGTTGTCGAGAGCTTGGCGAGAATTGTTTCCGAAGACAAACGTAAGCGGACGAAGAAACAAACGTCGAATACCGCACAAAAAGCTATGGAAACGCCGAAAAAGCGCCAGAGTAGCCAGGAACTGCCCCCTTCATCTAAGCACTTCTGAACTACCGGAGGGCTTTTCAGAGGGCGACGGAAACCTTTCTTCGACGTTGTGGGAGCGTTCTAAGCGTTTTGAAGGTGAAGACACTGATTTCCCCCCTGTAGACTATTAAGGGGTCCCCCATGAGACCCTTGAAAGACTCCATTCTTGTATGGAGAAAATGGAAAGGTTTTTGGGAAGCCAAAACCCACCCACACCCAAAAGACCAAGAGAATGGCCCCAGGATGACCCTAGGGTCGAGATTCCTAGGCTGTTTCCCCCTTCTACAGACGTATATGACCTCACTGAAGAGGAGCAATACCTCCAGGAAGATGAGGAGTGTTTGGGTGGAGAGGAAGAGGGGTTTGAAGAAGATCCTTACACTAGTGCAGGAGCTTTTGAAGAAGATACAGCTACCTCGCAGCCCTGGCAATCCCCATCAGTGCAGCCTTGGCAATCCCCATCAGTGCACTCAGACCCTGATGTCTTTCACCCTTCTCCTCCCAAGGATTCACCTATTGGAAACACCTCTCCCATAGATGACCAACCTTCACTTAATGCACGATTGCGCAAGGCCGCAGCGCATTTTGAAATAGACACAGGGGAGACTCTTCCTGACATAGACTTTGTAGAGAAAGTTATTAAAGAAAAAGTCCCTGTTAGTCAGTCTATTCCGCTCCTGGCTTCTATAAAGAGAAGAATAACTCCTTCCCTTTCCAATCCTGCCTTAGTCAGAGGGGTCAACCTTCGGTTAGAAAATCTCTTCAGCCCTTCGTCCTCTGACCCTCTGTACATCAGAGGACATTCTATTCCGGACTCCCTCGTAGTTACTAATACAAGAAAAAGAGCGAGGGTACCACTATCCACTAGTGAGGCACCACCTGACAAAGAAGGCAAGAAGCTCTATGCACTTGGGAAGAGAATCACGACCTCCGCCGCCTTCTCAACTAGGATTGCAAATAACAATTCCATACTAGCTAGCTACGCAGATGCACAGTGGAGCAAGCTGCGCAGCGAAGCAGAGGACGCACCAGAACCCCTGCGTTCACGCCTGTTAGCTATAATCTCAGAGGGAACTCTTGTAAACCAGGGCATCGTAAAGAACTCCTTAGATGCCGCAGAGACGGCTGGCAGTTCCCTGGTTCAGGGAATACTTCTCAAACGCCATGTCTGGCTGCGCAATTCGGGATTTAAGCCGGAAACCCAGGCTTCCCTGATAAATAAGCCCATAGAACAAACACATCTGTTTGGGAAAGCAGTTGATGAGGCCCTAGAACATGCGAAGAAAGAGTTTGATACCATCAAGACTCTTGACCAAATTTCTAGGCCCCCTAACAGACGCAGCTATGGCAATAGACGCTCCTTTCGTGGCCAACGCCAGCAGCAAAACCAACAGCAATTTTACTCTGCTACCAACTGGCCCTCTAACCAGGGTAGCAACACCCAGTTCAGTCAAAGAGGCCAACGCCGTGGCAAAGGAAGAGGTCGCGGCTCCAGCCCCAAAGGTTCCATGCCCAATACCAACAAATGACCCGAAGATTCGGGTCCCCTCCCATGCATCACCGGTCGGGGGCTGGCTAACATCGTTCCTTTCAGCATGGGAGGGAATATCGTCAGACCGCTGGGTATTATCCACCATAGCCCACGGATACTGCATCGAATTCAACGGTTCCCTGAAGTACAGACCCCCACGGAACCGACGCATGACACCGGAACACCTCACCATTCTTCTTCAAGAAGTAGAAGAGCTACTGAAAAAAGAGGCTATAGAGGCTGTCCCCCTATCTCAGGTAACAGAAGGTATTTATTCAGTGTACTTCCTTGTACGCAAAAAGGACTTAACCATGCGCCCTGTATTAGATCTGCGCCCAGCGAACAAGTTTGTCAAACCCCAAAAGTTTTGTATGGTGACCTTGCAGGAAGTAATCCAACTGTTATCACAAGGGGATTACATGACAACACTAGACATGAAAGATTCATACTTTCATATTTTAATGTTGCCAGCGCACAGAAAATACCTCAGGTTCAAGATAGAGAACAAACACTACCAGTTCAGAGTACTACCCTTCGGGATAGCATCTGCACCAAGGGTATTCACGAAAGTACTGGCAGTGGCAGCGGCCCACCTGCGCAGGTTATCCATCCCGGTATACCCTTACCTCGACGACTGGCTCATAACAGGGGATTCTTACGAAACATGCTTCTCCAATACCCAAAAGGCCGTAGACCTTTTGTCCCAACTGGGCTTCTCCATCAACGAAAAAGAAGTCCAGCTTAGACCCCAGCCAAATCAAACAATTCCTAGGGGCTCTAATTCGAACAAAGGACGGCCTCGTCTTCCCCTCCAACGAGAGGGTCCAAAACATGCTGTTTCAGATCCCCCATTATGTGGCAGGTCGAGAGGTGACGGTACGCAAAGCAATGCGCTTGCTAGGGATGATGGCGTCATGTATTTATTTGGTACCTCACGCGCGCCTGCGCATGCGCCCAATGCAAGAGTGGCTCTACAGCCAGTGGTGTCAGGCCAGCGGACAATGGGACGATCTAGTGGTGGTCTCGCAGGCCTTGGTTCTCTCGCTACGGTGGTGGACAAAAGAAAACCTGTTATTAGGGAAAACTTTTGCCACACCCGCAGTGGAAGCCACTCTAACCACAGACGCATCCCTTACAGGATGGGGGGCTCACCTATCCCATCAGACTGCTCACGGAGCGTGGACTCCGAGCTTAGCATCCAAGCATATAAACCTGCTGGAACTACTAGCGGTGTTCAAAGCACTGAAAGCCTTTCAGGAACACCTACAAGGAAAGACAGTGATGGTCCTCACAGACAGCACCACAGCCATGTACTACCTCAACAAGCAAGGGGGCACTCACTCTCCAGGACTGTCCAAGCTGTCCCAGAATATATGGAAGTGGGCTCTCAAACACAACATGTTCCTACTATCACAACATGTACCAGGGGAACTCAATCTGCTAGCAGACAAACTCAGCAGAGACTTCCCCCTGCCCGAAGAGTACGAATGGCAATTGCACGAAGACATCGTCTTAGACGTCTTCACGCAATGGGGGTTCCCGGAAATAGACCTGTTCGCAACTCTGGAGAACTCACAATGCCAATGTTACGCCTCCAGGTACCCCCAGAACCAGTCCAAGGGGAACGGTCTGTCGATTCAATGGTCAGGGAAATTTGTTTACGCCTTTCCCCCGACTCCCCTTCTCAACAAAGTGGTGCACAAGATGCACCAGGAGCAGGTTACCATGATACTAGTGGCCCCAATGTGGGCCCGGCAGCCATGGTTCGCTCACTTGATGGAGATGTCCCTATCTCCCCCAGTGAAACTTCCCTGCACGTACAACATGCTGTCACAGGACAAGGGCAGGACACTGCATCCATGCCCTTAGACCATGAACTTAGCAGCCTGGCTCCTGAGATCATAGAATTTGGACATTTACAACTCCCGCAGAGATGTATGGACATCCTCAGGGAAGCCAGAAAACCTAATACTCGCCACTGCTATTCTAGCAAGTGGAAAAGATTTGTCATCTGGTGTAGAGGTAAGAGCATCAACCCGGTTGACTGCTCTCCCACTAACATTGTTCTGTACTTGACCCATTTACTGGATTCAGGTCTAGTCTTCAATTCCATTAAAGTCCACCTAGCGGCACTTTCTGCATACACCACTTCCCAACTTAAAGTGTCGTGGTGGAAGATACCAGTTATCAAGGCCTTCATGGAGGGGGTAAAGAGAATACACCCTCCGATAGCTAACCCAGCTCCCGGATGGGACTTAAATGTGGTACTTTCTAGACTCATGGGCCCTCCTTTCGAACCCATGCACAAGGCAACTCTTAAAGACCTCACTCTTAAGACTGCTTTCCTAATAGCTATCACCTCCATTAGGAGAGTAAGTGAACTACAGGCTCTTTCTGTACTAGACCCCTTCATAACAGTTAACAAGGATAAGGTGGTTCTACGCACACACCCAAGGTTTGCACCAAAATTCATCTCGAAATTTCATGTAAACCAGTCAATAGAACTACCAACGTTCTTTCAAAACCCTTCCAGCTTGGGAGAAAAAAGTCTGCATACACTAGATGTACGCAGAGCTGTCATGTTCTACATGGAAAGAACCAGACCACTGAGAAAGACTAATCAGTTCTTTGTCTCTGTGGCAGCAGGAAGAGAAGGAGATGCAGTTTCAAAGTCCACTATATCTAGATGGATTGTTCAATGCATCACTCTCTGTTACACTCTTGCTAAGAGAGAACTACCCTTCAAGCCAAGAGCACATTCCACTCGAGGCACTGGGGCTTCCATAGCGTTCATTGCAAATGTTCCCCTTGAGTCCATCTGCAAAGCAGCTACCTGGAGTTCTGTGCACACCTTTACAAAACACTACTGTCTAGATGCACACTCTAGATCTGACTCCCAGGTGGGACAGGCAGTATTAAGACATCTTTTCTCTACTGTTCCTTCTCATAACCCACCGCTAACTCCGGGTACTGCTCGCTAGCCTATGCACAGCATGTGATTCTAAGCAGATTAACAAACATCAGAAGACAATGCATTACTTACCGTAAAAGCATTTCTGATGGTTGTATCTGCTTAGATTCACATGCGCCCACCCTTCCTCCCAACTCGGATGGAAGGAACATAGACATCATTTTCTATATTTCTCTCTTTTCTGTACTCACTCACGTCTAGAAGGCTCCCTCAGGGCAGAAAAATACAAACAGAGGGACCTCGACGCGTGAGGGATTGTGGGTACAACACACGTCACTATAGGGATAGTGTTACAGACACGCCTTGTCGACGTCCCCTTTTTCGACTACGAAAAACAAAATGCAATACTCCGCAGTGACCACTGGATGTCGGACCTAGGCACAGCATGTGAATCTAAGCAGATACAACCATCAGAAATGCTTTTACGGTAAGTAATGCATTGTCATGTTTGTTTAACAAGTTTAAAATAAGAAATGAAACATGTGTTTCGCCCAATAAGCTTTTTTTCAGAATGAATATTGAATCACTAAATCTTACAAGCCTAAAGCTTGAGAGTACAAGAGTGTTTTGCTGTGGGTTTGCAGTTTCATTTCTGAAAATGACGGTCAGTTTGTGTGGGTTCGTTTCTAGGTGGTATGGGTCGGTGGGTTTGTGGATCATGGGAGTCATTGAGTGTATGTGGTGTAGTTTTTCCTAGTGCATTGACTGTGTTGCGATTGTGTGAGTTATTGGGAACCATGGAGTTTTGCTGTGTGGTGTGGATATGGGTGTTGTCGTTGTCATGTGTGTATGGTGTAGTTTGTCAGTATGTTTGGAGAGTTTTGAGAGTTTTCAGTATGGTTTGTAATATTTACTTTGACATTTTGAGATAAATTAAAACACAAAATAGTGCTTACTATTTCTTTCAGACATTGTGGAAAGCACAGGATTAGATGACTCCATTATTAGAACATGGAGGCGAATAACCACATATGTGATTTGTGGCTTAAAATGGTGAAAAGCTATGTCATAAATCCTTTTTCTCCCTCAATCATTATCATTAACTATAAATTATGATAGTCCATACACATTCACCATTTATTTCACGGTTCCGTTTTTATTTGTAGAATCACACAGTGGGAAAATACTTACAGGCCGATTCATGGAATAATTAGCGCGGCGCAAGTGGCCAAAAACGTGCGATTCGCAGTGGAATAGCGAAAATCGCAGTGCAAGTGCGAAAATCGCACGAAAAGCAGCGCACATCGATTCATGGAAGGCCGTGCGCGAGAAAACCATTGGATGTGCGCTAAAAAAGTGTGCGGCGCACGTTGGCGCACAGGCCATCTAACGGCGTGCGCCAGGTCACAGCGAAAATCGCACAGGCCAGAGCGAAAATCGCACATAGCGCAGCGCACACAACAAAAGTAGGCGGAACACGGGGCGTAACACTCGGAATGGGGAACAACTTGCCAAAATGTGGGCGTCACGGGGGAAGTACAGGGTGCAAGTGCGCGGAACGCCCACACGCTCGCCTACAACTCGTATTCATGGAATGGAATAGGGCAAAAAAGCGCACAGTCAAACCAGCGCACAGGCACAAACACGACCGCCACAAGAAAGCAGGCGGTAGCGTCTCTGCGCCTGTAATAAATGTGCGCCAAAAGGTGCGCCAACAAATAGCACCTATATACAGCTATGATGAATGTCCTATACTGTGGCCCTCCAGGACAAATGACGTGCAAAGGGGTACCCACAAACACAGACACACTCTGACTGAAAAATAACGTGTGCGTGTATTCCGGGGTGCGCGGGAAGTCTCACACGCGATTTGGCAGGGTACGTGGATTTCAGGGGTGCGCGGGAAGTTCCACATGCGATTTGGCCGGGTACGTGCGCGGGAATTTCCACACGCGATTTGTCTGGGTACGTGGATCTCAGGGGTGCGCGGGAAGTCACACACGCGATTTGGCAGGGTATGTGGATTTCAGGGGTGCGCGGGAAGTTCCACACGCGATTTGGCCGGGTACGTGCGCAGGAATTTCCACACGCGATTTGTCAGGGTATGTGGATCTCAGGGGTGCGCGGGAAGTCTCACACGCGATTTGGCAGGGTACGTGGATTTCAGGGGTGCGCGGGAAGTTCCACACGTGATTTGGCCGGGTACGTGCGCAGGAATTTCCACATGCGATTTGTCTGGGTACGTGGATCTCAGGGGTGCGCGGGAAGTCTCACACGTGATTTGGCAGGGTACGTGGATCTCAGGGGTGCGCGGGAAGTCTCACACGTGATTTGGCAGGGTACGTGGATTTCAGGGGTGCGCGGGAAGTCTCACACGTGATTTGGCAGGGTACGTGGATCTCAGGGGTGCGCGGGAAGTCTCACACGCGATTTGGCAGGGTACGTGGATTTCAGGGGTGCGCGGGAAGTCCCACATGCGATTTGGCAGGGTACGTGCGTGTGAATTTCCACACGCGATTTGGCTGGGTACGTGTATGACAGGGGTACGCGGGAAATTCTACACGCGATTTGGCTGTGTGCTCCCAG
The DNA here is from genome assembly GCF_040938575.1 of Ambystoma mexicanum. Classification (NCBI taxonomy): domain Eukaryota; kingdom Metazoa; phylum Chordata; class Amphibia; order Caudata; family Ambystomatidae; genus Ambystoma; species Ambystoma mexicanum. The sequence goes on from NC_090924.1 coordinate 584,215,483, forward strand.
GTATTCCCTGTACACCCTTCACGGCCCCTGCAGGCAGCCGACACCACAGGGGACTACCCTGCACACCTGCTCATATCACGCAGCACCCCCACCCCCCAGCATCCAGGGGCACACTCCACCAGGCCCCCACTCATGTCCAACTCATGTCTCCCACCACCCCCAGCAGTGCAGGGGCACCCTCCACCAGGCCCCCACTCATGTCCCCCTGCACCCCCACCCCCCAGCAGTGCAGGGGAACCCTCCACCAGGCCCCCACTCATGTCTCCCACCACCCCCACCCCCCAGCCACCAGGGGCACCCTCCACCGGGCCCCCACTCATGTCTCCCACCACCCCCACCCCCCAGCAGTGAAGGGGTAGCCTCCACCAGGCCCCCACTCATGTCTCCCACCACCCCCACCCCCCACCCACCATGGGCAGCCTCTGCCAGGCCCCCACTCATGTCTCCCACCCACCCCCACCCCCCCAGCAGTGTGGGGCACCCTCCACCAGGCTCCCACCCATGTCTACCACCACCCGCACCCCCCAGCCACCATGGGCAGCCCCCACCAGGCCCCCACTCATGTCTCCCACCCACCCCCACCCCCCAGCAGTGCAGGGGCACCCTCCACCAGGCCCCCACTCATGTCTCCCACCACCCCAACCCCCCAGCATCCAGGGGCACCCTCCACCAGGCCCCCACTCATGTCCCCCTGCACCCCCACCCCCCAGCAGTGCAGGGGCACCCTCCACCAGGCCCCCACCCATGTCTCCCACCACCCACACCCCCCAGCCACCAGGGGCAGCCTCCGCCAGGCCCCCACTCATGTCTCCCACCCCCACCCCCCAGCAGTGCAGGGGCAGCCTCCACCAGGCCCCCACTCATGTCTCCCACCACCCCCACCCCCCAGCATCCAGGGGCACCCTCCACCAGGCCCCCACTCATGTCTCCCACCACCCCCACCCCCCAGCCACCATGGGGAGCCCCCGCCAGGCCCCCACTCATGTCTCCCACCACCCCCACCCCCCAGCAGTGCAGGGGCAGCCTCCACCAGGCCCCCACTTATGTCTCCCACCACCCCCAGCCCCCAGCAGTGCAGGGGCACCCTCCACCAGGCCCCCACTCATGTCTCCCACCACTCCCAACCCCAGCATCCAGGGGCACCCTCCACCAGGCCCCCACTCATGTCTCCCACCACCCCCACCCCCCAGCATCCAGGGGCACCCAACACCAGGCCCCCACTCATGTCCCCCTGCCCCACCACCCCCCAGCAGTGCAGGGGCACCCTCCACCAGGCCCCTACCCATGTCTCCCTCCAGCCCCACCCCCCACCCACCATGGGCAGCCTCCGCCAGGCCACCACTCATGTCTCCCACCCACCCCCACCCCCCCAGCAGTGTGGGGCACCCTCCACCAGGCCCCCACTCATGTCTCCCACCACCCCCAACCCCAGCATCCAGGGGCACCGTCCACCAGGCCCCGACTCATGTCTCCCACCACCCCCACCCCCCAGCATCCAGGGGCACCATCCACCAGGCCCCCACTCATGTCCCCCTGCCCCACCACCCCCCAGCAGTGCAGGGGCAGCCTCCACCAGGCCCCCATTCATGTCTCCCACCACCCCCACCCCCCACCCACCATGGGCAGCCTCCGCCAGGCCGCGACTCATGTCTCCCACCCACCCCCACCTCCCCAGCAGTGTGGGGCACCCTCCACCAGGCTCCCACCCATGTCTACCACCACCCGCACCCCCAAGCCACCATGGGCAGCCCCCACCAGACCCCCACTCATGTCTCCCACCCCACCCACCCCCCAGCAGTGCAGGGGCACCCTCCACCAGGCCCCCACTCATGTCTCCCACCACCCCCACCCCCCAGCAGTGCAGGGGCACCTTCCACCAGGCCCCCACCCATGTCTCCCACCACCCACACCCCCCAGCCACCAGGGGCAGCCTCCACCAGGCCCCCACTCATGTCTCCCACCACCCCCACCCCCCAGCAGTGCAGGGGCAGCCTCCACCAGGCCCCCACTCATGTCTCCCACCACCCCCACCCCCCAGCATCCAGGGGCACCCTCCACCAGGCCCCCACTCATGTCTCCCACCACCCCCACCCCCCAGCCACCATGGGCAGCCCCCGCCAGGCCCCCACTCATGTCTCCCACCACCCCCACCCCCAGCAGTGCAGGGGCAGCCTCCACCAGGCCCCCACTTATGTTTCCCACCACCCCCACCCCCCAGCAGTGCAGGAGCACCCTCCACCAGGCCCCCACTCATGTCTCCCACCACCCCCAACCCCAGCATCCAGGGGCACCCTCCACCAGGCCCCCACTCATGTCCCCCTGCCCCACCACCCCCCAGCAGTGCAGGGGCACCCTCCACCAGGCCCCCACTCATGTCTCCCACCACCCCCAACCCCAGCATCCAGGGGCACCCTCCACCAGGCCCCCACTCATGTCCCCCTGCCCACCCCCACCCCCCAGCAGTGCAGGGGCACCCCCACCAGGCCCCCACTCATGTCTCCCACCACCCCCACCCCCCAGCATCCAGGGGCAGCCTCCGCCAGGCCCCCACTCATGTCTCCCACCACCCCCACCCCCCAGCAGTGCAGGGGCAGCCTCCACCAGGCCCCCACTCATGTCTCCCACCACCCCCACCCCCCAGCATCCAGGGGCACCCTCCACCAGGCCCCCACTCATGTCTCCCACCACCCCCACCCCCCAGCAGTGCAGGGGCACCCTCCACCAGGCCCCCACCCATGTCTCCCACCACCCCCACCCCCCACCCACCATGGGCAGCCTCCGCCAGGCCCCCACTCATGTCTCCCACCCACCCCCACCCCCTAGCAGTGCAGGGGCACCCTCCACCAGGCCCCCACTCATGTCCCCCTGCACCCCTACCCCCCAGCAGTGCAGGGGCACCCTCCACCAGGCCCCCACCCATGTCTCCCACCACCCCCACCCCCCAGCCACCATGGGCAGCCCCCACCAGGCCCCCACTCATGTCTACCACCTCCCCACCCCCCAGCCACCATGGGCAGCCCCCGCCAGGCCCCCACTCATGTCTCCCACCACCCCCACCCCCCAGCATCCAGGGGCACCCTCCACCAGGCCCCCACTCATGTCTCCCACCACCCCCACCCCCCAGCAGTACAGGGGCAGCCTCTGCCAGGCCCCCACTCATGTCTCCCACCACCCCCACCCCCCAGCAGTGCAGGGGCAGCCTCCGCCAGGCCCCCACTCATGTCTCCCACCCCCCCCACCCCCCCAGCAGTGTGGGGCACCCTCCACCAGGCCCCCACTCATGTCTCCCACCACCCCCACCCCCCAGCAGTGCAGGGGCAGCCTCTGCCAGGCCCCCACTCACGTCTCCCACCACCCCCACCCCCCAGCCACCATGGGCAGCCCCCGCCAGGCCCCCACTCATGTCTCCCACCACCCCCACCCCCCAGCATCCAGGGGCACCCTCCACCAGGCCCCCACTCATGTCTCCCACCACCCCCACCCCCCAGCAGTGCAGGGGCAGCCTCTGCCAGGCCCCCACTCATGTCTCCCACCACCCCCACCCCCCAGCAGTGCAGGGGCAGCCTCCGCCAGGCCCCCACCCATGTCTACCACCACCCCCACCCCCCAGCCACCATGGGCAGCCCCCACCAGGCCCCCACTCATGTCTCCCACCCACCCCCACCCCCTAGCAGTGCAGGGGCACCCTCCACCAGGCCCCCACTCATGTCTCCCACCACCCCCACCCCCCAGCATCCAGGGGCAGCCTCCGCCAGGCCCCCACTCATGTCTCTCACCCACCCCCACCCCCCAGCATCCAGGGGCACCCTCCACCAGGCCCCCACTCATGTCCCCCGGCACCCCCACCCCCCAGCAGTGCAGGGGCACCCTCCACCAGGCCCCCACCCATGTCTCCCACCACCCCCACCCCCCAGCCACCAAGGGCAGCCTCCACCAGGCCCCCACGCATGTCTCCCACCACCCCCACCCCCCAGCAGTGCATGGGCAGCCTCCACCAGGCCCCCACTCATGTCTCCCACCACCCCCACTCCCCAGCATCCAGGGGCACCCTCCTCCAGGCCCCCACTCATGTCTCCCACCACCCCCACCCCCCAGCCACCATGGGCAGCCCCCGCCAGGCCCCCACTCATGTCTCCCACCACCCCCAACCCCAGCAGTGCAGGGGCAGCCTCCACCAGGCCCCCACTCATGTCTCCCACCACCCCCACCCCCCAGCAGTGCAGGGGCACCCTCCACCAGGCCCCCACTCATGTCTCCCACCACCCCCAGCATCCAGGGGCACCCTCCACCAGGCCCCCACTCATGTCTCCCACCACCCCCACCCCCCAGCATCCAGGGGCACCCTCCACCAGGCCCCCACTCATGTCCCTCTGCACCCCCACCCCCCAGCAGTGCAGGGGCACCCTCCACCAAGCCCCCACCCATGTCTCCCACCACCCCCACCCGCCAGCCACCAGGGGCAGCCTCCACCAGGCCCCCACTCATGTCTCCCACCACCCCCACCCCCCAGCAGTGCAAGGGCACCCTCCACCAGGCCCCCACTCATGTCCCCCACCACCCCCACCCCCCAGCATCCAGGGGCAGCCTCCGCCAGGCCCCCACTCATGTCTCCCACCACCCCCACCCACCATGGGCAGCCTCCGCCAGGCCCCCACTCATGTCTCCCACCACCCCCCAGCAGTGCAGGGGCAGCCTCCACCAGGCCCCCACTCATGTCTCCCACCACCCCCACCCCCCAGCATCCAGGGCACACTCCACCAGGCCCCCACTCATGTGTCCCACCACCCCTACCCCCCAGCCGTTCAGGGGCACCCTCCACCAGGCCCCCACCCATGTCTCCCACAACCCCCAGCCGCCACCCACCATGGGCAGCCTCCGCCAGGCCCCCACTCATGTCTCCCACCCACCCCCACCCCCCCAGCAGTGTGGGGCACCCTCCACCAGGCTCCCACCCATGTCTACCACCACCCCCACCCCCCAGCCACCATGGGAAGCCCCTACCAGGCCCCCACTCATGTCACCCACCCACCCCCACCCCCCAGCCACCATGGGCAGCCCCCGCCAGGCCCCCACTCATGTCTCCCACCACCCCCACCCCCCAGCATCCAGGGGCACCCTCCACCAGGCCCCCACTCATGTCTCCCACCACCCCCACCCCCCAGCATCCAGGGGCACCCTCCACCAGGCCCCCACTCATGTCTCCCACCACCCCCACCCCCCAGCATCCAGGGGCACCCTCCACCAGGCCCCCACTCATTTCCCCCTGCACCCCCACCCCCCAGCAGTGCAGGGGCCCCTCCACCAGGCCCCCACCCATGTCTCCCACCACCCCCACCCCCCAGCCACCAGGGGCAGCCTCCACCAGGCCCCCACTCATGTCTCCCACCACCCCCACCCCCCAGCAGTGCAGGGGCACCCTCCACCAGGCCCCCACTCATGTCTCCCACCACCCCCACCCCCCAGCATCCAGGGTCAGCCTCCGCCAGGCCCCCACTCATGTCTCCCACCACCCCCACCCCCCACCCACCATGGGCAGCCTCCGCCAGGCCCCCACTCATGTCTCCCACCACCCCCACCCTTCAGCAGTGCAGGGGCACCCTCCACCAGGCCCCCACCCATGTCTCCCACCACCCCCACCCCCCACCCACCATGGGCAGCCTCCGCCAGGCCCCCACTCATCTCTCCCACCCACCCCCACCCCCCAGCACTGTGGGGCACCCTCCACCAGGCTCCCACCCATGTCTACCACCAACCCCACCCCCCAGCCACCGTGGGAAGCCCCTACCAGGCCCCCATTCATGTCTCCCACCCACCCCCACCCCCCAGCCACCATGGGCAGCCCCCGCCAGGCCCCCACTCATGTCTCCCACCACCCCCACCCCCCAGCATCCAGGGGCACCCTCCACCAGGCCCCCACTCATGTCTCCCACCACCCCCACCCCCCAGCATCCAGGGGCACCCTCCACCAGGCCCCCACTCATGTCTCCCACCACCCCCACCCCCCAGCAGTGCAGGGGCACCCTCCACCAGGCCCCCACCCATGTCTCCCACCACCCCCACCCGCCAGCCACCAGGGGCAGCCTCCACCAGGCCCCCACTCATGTCTCCCACCACCCCCACCCCCCAGCAGTGCAGGGGCACCCTCCACCAGGCCCCCACTCATGTCTCCCACCACCCCCACCCCCCAGCATCCAGGGGCAGCCTCCGCCAGGCCCCCACTCATGTCTCCCACCACCCCCACCCCCCACCCACCATGAGCAGCCTCCGCCAGGCCCCCACTCATGTCTCCCACCACCCCCACCCCCCAGCAGTGCAGGGGCAGCCTCCACCAGGCCCCCACTCATGTCTCCCACCACCCCCACCCCCCAGCATCCAGGGCACACTCCACCAGGCCCCCACTCATGTGTCCCACCACCCCTACCCCCCAGCAGTGCAGGGGCACCCTCCACCAGGCCCCCACCCATGTCTCCCACCACCCCCACCCGCCACCCACCATGGGCAGCCTCCGCCAGGCCCCCACTCATGTCTCCCACCCACCCCCACCCCCCCAGCAGTGTGGGGCACCCTCCACAAGGCTCCCACCCATGTCTACCACCACCCCCACCCCCCAGCCACCATGGGAAGCCCCTACCAGGCCCCCACTCATTTCTCCCACCCACCCCCATCCCCCAGCCACCATGGGCAGCCCCCGCCAGGCCCCCACTAATGTCTCCCACCACCCCCACCCCCAGCATCCAGGGGCACCCTCCACCAGGCCCCCACTCATGTCTCCCACCACCCCCACCCCCCAGCATCCAGGGGCACCCTCCACCAGGCCCCCACTCATGTCTCCCACCACCCCCACCCCCCAGCATCCAGGGGCACCCTCCACCAGGCCCCCACTCATGTCCCCCTGCACCCCCACCCCCCAGCAGTGCAGGGGCCCCTCCACCAGGCCCCCACCCATGTCTCCCACCACCCCCACCCCCCAGCCACTAGGGGCAGCCTCCACAAGGCCCCCACTCATGTCTCCCACCACCCCCACCCCCCAGCAGTGCAGGGGCACCCTCCACCAGGCCCCCACTCATGTCTCCCACCACCCCCCACCCCCCAGCATCCAGGGTCAGCTTCCGCCAGGCCCCCACTCATGTCTCCCACCACCCCCACCCCCCACCCACCATGGGCAGCCTCCGCCAGGCCCCCACTCATGTCTCCCACCACCCCCAACCCCCAGCAGTGCAGGGGCAGCCTCCACCAGGCCCCCACTCATGTCTCCCACCACCCCCACCCCCCAGCATCCAGGGGCACCCTCCACCAGGCCCCCACTCATGTCTCCCACCACCCCCACCCCCCAGCAGTGCAGGGGCACCCTCCACCAGGCCCCCACCCATGTCTCCCACCACCCCCCACCCACCATGGGCAGCCTCCGCCAGGCCCCCACTCATGTCACCCACCCCCCCCCAGCAATGTGGGGCACTCTCCACCAGGCTCCCACCCATGTCTACCACCAACCCCACCCCCCAGCCACCGTGGGAAGCCCCTACCAGGCCCCCACTCATGTCTCCCACCTCCACCCCCCAGCCACCATGGGCAGCCCCCGCCAGGCCCCCACTCATGTCTCCCACCACCCCCACCCCCCAGCATCCAGGGGCACCCTCCACCAGGCCCCCACTCATGTCTCCCACCACCCCCACCCCCCAGCATCCAGGGGCACCCTCCACCAGGCCCCCACTCATGTTTCCCACCACCCCCACCCCCCAGCATCCAGGGGCACCCTCCACCAGGCCCCCACTCATGTCCCCCTGCACCCCCACCCCCCAGCAGTGCAGGGGCCCCTCCACCAGGCCCCCACCCATGTCTCCCACGACCCCCACCCCCCAGCCACCAGGGGCAGCCTCCACCAGGCCCCCACTCATGTCTCCCACCACCCCCACCCCCCAGCAGTGCAGGGGCACCCTCCACCAGGCCCCCACTCATGTCTCCCACCACCCCCACCCCCCAGCATCCAGGGTCAGCCTCCGCCAGGCCCCCACTCATGTCTCCCACCACCCCCACCCCCCACCCACCATGGGCAGCCTCCGCCAGGCCCCCACTCATGTCTCCCACCACCCCCACCCCCCAGCAGTGCAGGGGCAGCCTCCACCAGGCCCCCACTCATGTCTCCCACCACCCCCACCCCCCAGCATCCAGGGGCACCCTCCACCAGGCCCCCACTCATGTCTCCCATCACCCCCACCCCCCCAGCAGTGCAGGGGCACCCTCCACCAGGCCCCCACCCATGTCTCCCACCACCCCCACCCCCCACCCACCATGGGCAGCCTCCGCCAGGCCCCCACTCATGTCTCCCACCCACCCCCACCCCCCCA